>NW_026526997.1:0-65856 GCF_024362965.1 Panthera pardus
CTATATTAATATCTTCCTGGCTTTCCTCATGTCACTTATAGGACTACTGATGTACCGATCCCACCTAATATCTTCCCTCCTAGGTCTAGAAGGCATAATACTATCCCTATTTATCATGATAACCGTGGCAATTCTAAATAATCACTTCACACTAGCTAGCATGACTCCTATCATCCTGCTCGTATTTGCAGCCTGCGAGGCGGCACTGGGCTTATCCCTACTAGTAATGGTATCAAACACATATGGCACCGACTATGTACAAAACTTAAGCCTCCTACAATGCTAAAAATTATTGTCCCTACTGCCATACTCATACCGATAACATGACTATCAAAACCCAACATACTCTGAATTAACTCAACTACCTATAGCCTTCTGATCAGCCTTATTAGCCTCTCCTATTTAAATCAACTAGGCGACAACAGCCTAAATCTCTCATTACTATTTTTCTCAGACTCACTCTCTGCACCTCTACTAGTATTAACAACATGACTCCTACCACTGATGCTCATGGCTAGTCAATCACACCTGTCAAAAGAGACCTTAGCCCGAAAAAAAACTATACATCACAATACTTATTATCTTACAACTTCTCTTAATTATAACATTCACCGCCACAGAACTAATTATATTCTACATTCTATTTGAAGCCACATTAATCCCCACCCTCATTATTATCACTCGATGGGGTAATCAAACGGAGCGACTAAACGCTGGCCTATACTTTCTATTCTACACCTTGGTAGGCTCACTACCCCTCCTAGTCGCACTACTATACATCCAAAACACAACAGGGACCTTAAATTTCCTAATCATTCAATCATTCAACCACCTTCCTATGAATCCGAGCATCTTACCCACGATTCCGATATGACCAATTAATACACCTCTTATGAAATAGCTTTCTACCCCTTACCCTAGCCCTATGTATATGACACGTCTCCCTACCCATCAGTACAGCAAGCATTCCACCTCAAACATAAGAAATATGTCTGACAAAAGAGTTACTTTGATAGAGTAAAACTTAGAGGTTTATTTCTAGAATTATAGGAATCGAACCTAATCCTAAGAATCCAAAAATCTTCGTGCTACCAATATTACACCACATTCTAAAGTAAGGTCAGCTAAATAAGCTATCGGGCCCATACCCCGAAAATGTTGGTTTATACCCTTCCCATACTAATCAAACCCCCTATTTTTATTATCATTATATCAACCGTTATTTCAGGAACTATAATCGTAATAACAGCCTCCCATTGACTTATAGTCTGAATCGGCCTCGAAATAAACCTATTAGCCATTATTCCCATCCTCATAAAAAAATATAATCCACGAGCCATAGAAGCAGCCACAAAATATTTCCTGACACAAGCAACTGCTTCAGTACTCCTAATAATAGGAATCATCATCAACCTACTGCATTCAGGACAATGAACTGTATCAAAAGATCTCAACCCCATAGCATCTATCATAATAACAACCGCCTTAGCAATAAAACTAGGACTAGCCCCATTCCACTTCTGAGTGCCCGAAGTTACACAAGGAATCTCCATATCCTCAGGCCTAATCCTACTCACATGACAAAAAATTGCTCCACTATCAATCCTATACCAAATCTCACCCACCATCAATCCCAACCTACTCCTAACAATAGCCATCGTATCAGTTATAGTCGGAGGCTGAGGAGGACTTAACCAAACCCAACTACGAAAAATTATAGCATATTCCTCAATTGCCCACATAGGCTGAATAGCAGCCATCATAATATATAGCCCCACAATAATAATTTTAAACCTGACCATCTACATCATCATAACACTAACCACCTTCATATTATTCATACACAACTCCACCACCACAACATCATCCCTATCACAAACATGAAACAAAACACCCCTAATCACCTCATTTATCCTAGTACTAATAATGTCTCTAGGCGGCCTTCCTCCACTCTCCGGCTTCATCCCAAAATGAATAATCATTCCGGGACTAACTAAAAACGAAATAATTATAATGCCCACACTACTAGCTATAACAGCACTACTTAACCTGTACTTCTACATACGACTAACGTATACCACTGCACTGACTATATTCCCCTCAAACAACTGTATAAAAATAAAATGACGATTCGAGTGCACAGAAAAAACAATCCTTTTACCCCCCCCCCTCCCTTAATTGTAATATCCACCATGCTACTTACCACTCGCACCAATACTATCCATCCTAGATTAGAAGTTTAGGTTAAATTAGACCAAGAGCCTTCAGAGCTCTAAGTAAGCCCTAACAGACTTAACTTCTGCATACCAATTAATCCTAAGGACTGCAAGAATCTATCTTACATCAATTGATTGCAAATCAAACACTTTAATTAAGCTAAGCCCTTACTAGATTGGTGGGCCCCAACCCCACGAAATTTTAGTTAACAGCTAAATACCCTAGTCCACTGGCTTCAATCTACTTCTCCCGCCGTCTAGAAAAAAAAGGCGGGAGAAGCCCCGGCAGCGTCAAGCTGCTTCTTTGAATTTGCAATTCAATATGACATTCACTGCAGGACTTGGTAAAAAGAGGACTGAACCTCTGTCTTTAGATTTACAGTCTAATGCTTACTCAGCCATTTTACCTATGTTCATAAACCGCTGACTATTTTCAACCAATCACAAAGATATTGGAACTCTTTACCTTCTATTTGGCGCCTGGGCCGGTATGGTAGGGACCGCTCTCAGTCTCTTCATCCGAGCCGAACTGGGTCAACCTGGCACGCTACTAGGGGACGACCAAATTTATAATGTAGTCGTCACCGCCCATGCCTTTGTAATAATCTTCTTTATAGTAATGCCTATTATGATTGGAGGATTCGGAAACTGATTGGTTCCACTAATAATTGGAGCCCCCGATATAGCATTCCCTCGAATGAATAATATGAGCTTCTGACTCCTTCCCCCGTCTTTCCTACTTTTGCTCGCATCATCTATGGTAGAGGCTGGAGCAGGGACTGGATGGACAGTACACCCACCTCTAGCCGGCAACCTAGCTCATGCAGGAGCATCCGTAGATCTAACTATTTTTTCACTACACCTAGCAGGTGTCCCCTCAATCTTAGGTGCTATTAATTTTATTACTACTATTATTAATATAAAACCCCCTGCTCTATCCCAATATCAAACACCCCTATTTGTCTGATCGGTCTTAATCACTGCTGTATTGCTACTTCTATCACTACCAGTTTTAGCAGCAGGCATCACTATACTACTGACAGATCGAAATCTGAACACCACATTTTTTGACCCCGCCGGAGGAGGGGATCCTATCTTATATCAACACCTATTCTGATTTTTCGGTCACCCAGAAGTCTACATTTTAATTTTACCCGGGTTTGGAATAATTTCACATATTGTTACCTACTACTCAGGTAAAAAAGAACCTTTTGGCTACATGGGAATAGTCTGAGCTATAACATCAATTGGCTTTCTGGGCTTTATCGTATGAGCCCATCCCATGTTTACTGTGGGGATAGATGTGGACACACGAGCATACTTTACATCAGCTACTATAATTATTGCTATTCCCACTGGGGTAAAAGTATTTAGCTGACTGGCCACTCTTCATGGAGGTAATATCAAATGGTCCCCTGCTATGCTATGAGCTCTGGGATTCGTTTTCCTATTCACCGTAGGAGGCTTAACAGGAATTGTACTAGCAAATTCCTCATTAGATATTGTTCTTCACGACACATACTACGTAGTAGCCCACTTCCACTATGTCTTGTCAATAGGAGCAGTATTTGCTCTCATAGGAGGCTTCGTCCATTGATTCCCCCTATTCTCAGGGTATACTCTCGATAACACTTGGGCAAAAATTCATTTTACGATTATGTTCGTAGGTGTCAATATAACGTTTTTCCCTCAGCATTTTCTAGGCCTGTCCGGAATGCCTCGACGTTATTCTGACTACCCAGACGCATATACAACTTGAAACACAATCTCCTCAATAGGCTCTTTTATTTCACTAACAGCAGTAATATTAATAGTTTGTATAGTGTGAGAAGCTTTTGCATCAAAGCGAGAAGTGGCCATAGTGGAACTAACCACAACTAATCTTGAATGGCTGCATGGATGTCCCCCTCCATATCACACATTTGAAGAGCCAACCTGTGTGCTGTTAAAATAAGAAAGGAAGGAATCGAACCTCCTTAGACTGGTTTCAAGCCAATACCATAACCATTATGTCTTTCTCAATCAAGAAGTATTAGTAAAACAATTACATAACTCTGTCAAGGTTAAATTATAGGTTTAAGCCCTATGTACTTCCATGGCATACCCCTTCCAACTAGGTTTTCAAGATGCTACATCCCCCATCATAGAAGAGCTCCTACACTTCCATGATCACACACTAATAATTGTATTCCTAATTAGCTCCCTAGTCCTTTATATCATCTCACTAATACTAACAACCAAACTCACGCACACAAGCACAATGGATGCCCAAGAAGTAGAAACCATCTGAACCATTTTACCAGCTATCATCTTAATTCTCATTGCCCTACCCTCCTTACGAATTCTCTATATAATAGACGAGATTAATAGCCCCTCTCTTACTGTAAAGACCATGGGACATCAATGGTATTGAAGCTATGAATACACTGACTCTGAAGACCTAAGCTTTGACTCCTGTATAATTCCCACTCAAGAGCCAAAGCCCGGAGAACTCCGACTATTAGAAGTTGATAACCGAGTAGCACTACCAATAGAAGTGACCATTCGCGTGTTAATCTCGTCAGAAGACGTACTACACTCATGAGCCGTCCCATCCCTGGGCCTAAAAACTGATGCTATTCCAGGCCGACTAAACCAAACAACCCTAATGGGTACACGACCTGGACTCTATTATGGTCAGTGCTCAGAGATCTGCGGCTCAAACCACAGTTTTATGCCCATTGTTCTTGAACTAGTCCCATTAGCATATTTTGAAAAATGATCTGCGTCTATACTGTAAATTCATTAAGAAGCTAAACTAGCGTTAACCTTTTAAGTTAAAAACTGGGAGTTTAAACCTCCCCTTAATGACATGCCACAGTTAGATACATCAACCTGATTCATCACTATTATTTCAAGAATTATAACACTATTTATTATATTTCAACTAAAAATCTCAAAACACCTGTATCCTTCAAGCCCGGAACCCAAATCTACAGCTGCACTAAAACAGCCTAACCCTTGAGAAAAAAAAAAAGGAACGAAAATCTATTCACCTCTTTCACTACCCCAACAATAATAGGATTGCCTGTTGTCGTATTAATTATGATGTTCCCCAGCATTCTATTCCCCTCACCTAACCGACTAATTAATAACCGTTTAGTCTCACTTCAACAGTGATTAGTACAACTAACTTCAAAACAAATACTAGCCATTCACAATCACAAAGGACAAACTTGGGCCCTAATACTCATAGCTCTCATTTTATTTATTGGATCAACAAACCTGTTAGGTCTACTGCCTCACTCATTTACTCCAACTACCCAATTATCAATAAACTTAGGAATAGCTATTCCCCTATGAGCCGGTACCGTAATCACCGGGTTTCGCCACAAAACTAAAGCGTCCCTGGCCCACTTTTCTACCACAAGGAACACCAATCCCCCTGATCCCTATGCTTGTAATTATTGAAACCATTAGCCTTTTTATCCAGCCCGTGGCTCTGGCCGTACGACTTACAGCTAACATTACTGCAGGCCACCTATTCATACACTTAATTGGAGGAGCTGCTCTGGCCCTAACAAACATTAGTACCTCTGTTGCTTTAATTACCTTTATTATCCTCATCCTACTGACAATCCTTGAATTTGCTGTGGCTCTAATCCAAGCCTACGTCTTTACCCTACTTGTAAGCCTGTATCTACATGACAATACTTAATGACCCATCAAACCCACGCATACCATATGGTTAACCCCAGTCCATGGCCACTTACGGGAGCCCTTTCAGCCCTACTGATAACTTCAGGTCTGGCCATATGATTTCACTACAACTCAATACTATTATTGACCCTAGGTATAACCACTAACCTACTGACTATATATCAATGGTGACGAGACATTATTCGGGAAAGCACATTCCAAGGTCACCACACACCCATCGTTCAAAAAGGTCTCCGTTATGGAATAATTCTCTTTATCACCTCAGACGTATTCTTCTTCGCAGGCTTTGTCTGGGCCTTCTACCACTCAAGTCTAGCCCCAACTCCTGAATTGGGAGGATGCTGACCACCAACAGGTATTATTCCCCTAAACCCCCTAGAAGTCCCACTACTCAATACCTCCGTACTTCTAGCTTCCGGAGTGTCAGTCACCTGAGCTCACCACAGTTTAATAGAAGGGAATCGAAAACACATACTCCAAGCACTGTTTATTACAATCTCCCTAGGAGTCTACTTCACCCTCCTCCAAGCCTCCGAATACTATGAAACATCATTCACAATCTCAGACGGAGTCTACGGATCCACCTTCTTCATGGCTACAGGATTCCACGGACTACACGTAATTATCGGCTCTACCTTCCTAATTGTATGCTTCTTGCGCCAACTAAAAGATCACTTCACATCGAGCCACCACTTTGGATTTGAAGCCGCTTGCTTGAGATTGACATTTCGTAGACGTGGTTTGACTATTCCTATACGTTTCTATTTATTGATGAGGATCCTATTCCTTTAGTATTAACAAGTACAGTTGACTTCCAATCAACCAGTTTCGGTATAATCCGAAAGGGAATAACAAACGTAATACTCGCCCTGCTCACCAATACACTTCTACCCACACTACTTGCACTCATCGCATTCTGACTACCCCAACTAAATATCTATGCAGAAAAAGCAAGTCCTTATGAATGTGGATTTGACCCCATAGGATCCGCCCGCCTGCCTTTCTCTATAAAATTTTTCTTAGTAGCGATTACATTCTTGCTATTTGACCTAGAAATTGCACTACTACGCCCTCTTCCTTGGGCCTCACAAACAAACAAATTATCAACCATACTTACCATAGCTCTTCTACTAATCTCTCTATTAGCCGCAAGCCTAGCCTACGAATGAACCCAAAAAGGACTAGAGTGAACTGAATATGATAATTAGTTTAAACTAAAACAAATGATTTCGACTCATTAGATTGTAGCTTACCCTATAATTATCAGATGTCCATAGTCTATATTAATATCTTCCTGGCTTTCCTCATGTCACTTATAGGACTACTGATGTACCGATCCCACCTAATATCTTCCCTCCTAGGTCTAGAAGGCATAATACTATCCCTATTTATCATGATAACCGTGGCAATTCTAAATAATCACTTCACACTAGCTAGCATGACTCCTATCATCCTGCTCGTATTTGCAGCCTGCGAGGCGGCACTGGGCTTATCCCTACTAGTAATGGTATCAAACACATATGGCACCGACTATGTACAAAACTTAAGCCTCCTACAATGCTAAAAATTATTGTCCCTACTGCCATACTCATACCGATAACATGACTATCAAAACCCAACATACTCTGAATTAACTCAACTACCTATAGCCTTCTGATCAGCCTTATTAGCCTCTCCTATTTAAATCAACTAGGCGACAACAGCCTAAATCTCTCATTACTATTTTTCTCAGACTCACTCTCTGCACCTCTACTAGTATTAACAACATGACTCCTACCACTGATGCTCATGGCTAGTCAATCACACCTGTCAAAAGAGACCTTAGCCCGAAAAAAAACTATACATCACAATACTTATTATCTTACAACTTCTCTTAATTATAACATTCACCGCCACAGAACTAATTATATTCTACATTCTATTTGAAGCCACATTAATCCCCACCCTCATTATTATCACTCGATGGGGTAATCAAACGGAGCGACTAAACGCTGGCCTATACTTTCTATTCTACACCTTGGTAGGCTCACTACCCCTCCTAGTCGCACTACTATACATCCAAAACACAACAGGGACCTTAAATTTCCTAATCATTCAATCATTCAACCACCTTCCTATGAATCCGAGCATCTTACCCACGATTCCGATATGACCAATTAATACACCTCTTATGAAATAGCTTTCTACCCCTTACCCTAGCCCTATGTATATGACACGTCTCCCTACCCATCAGTACAGCAAGCATTCCACCTCAAACATAAGAAATATGTCTGACAAAAGAGTTACTTTGATAGAGTAAAACTTAGAGGTTTATTTCTAGAATTATAGGAATCGAACCTAATCCTAAGAATCCAAAAATCTTCGTGCTACCAATATTACACCACATTCTAAAGTAAGGTCAGCTAAATAAGCTATCGGGCCCATACCCCGAAAATGTTGGTTTATACCCTTCCCATACTAATCAAACCCCCTATTTTTATTATCATTATATCAACCGTTATTTCAGGAACTATAATCGTAATAACAGCCTCCCATTGACTTATAGTCTGAATCGGCCTCGAAATAAACCTATTAGCCATTATTCCCATCCTCATAAAAAAATATAATCCACGAGCCATAGAAGCAGCCACAAAATATTTCCTGACACAAGCAACTGCTTCAGTACTCCTAATAATAGGAATCATCATCAACCTACTGCATTCAGGACAATGAACTGTATCAAAAGATCTCAACCCCATAGCATCTATCATAATAACAACCGCCTTAGCAATAAAACTAGGACTAGCCCCATTCCACTTCTGAGTGCCCGAAGTTACACAAGGAATCTCCATATCCTCAGGCCTAATCCTACTCACATGACAAAAAATTGCTCCACTATCAATCCTATACCAAATCTCACCCACCATCAATCCCAACCTACTCCTAACAATAGCCATCGTATCAGTTATAGTCGGAGGCTGAGGAGGACTTAACCAAACCCCACTACGAAAAATTATAGCATATTCCTCAATTGCCCACATAGGCTGAATAGCAGCCATCATAATATATAGCCCCACAATAATAATTTTAAACCTGACCATCTACATCATCATAACACTAACCACCTTCATATTATTCATACACAACTCCACCACCACAACATCATCCCTATCACAAACATGAAACAAAACACCCCTAATCACCTCATTTATCCTAGTACTAATAATGTCTCTAGGCGGCCTTCCTCCACTCTCCGGCTTCATCCCAAAATGAATAATCATTCCGGGACTAACTAAAAACGAAATAATTATAATGCCCACACTACTAGCTATAACAGCACTACTTAACCTGTACTTCTACATACGACTAACGTATACCACTGCACTGACTATATTCCCCTCAAACAACTGTATAAAAATAAAATGACGATTCGAGTGCACAGAAAAAACAATCCTTTTACCCCCCCCCCCCTCCCTTAATTGTAATATCCACCATGCTACTTACCACTCGCACCAATACTATCCATCCTAGATTAGAAGTTTAGGTTAAATTAGACCAAGAGCCTTCAAAGCTCTAAGTAAGCCCTAACAGACTTAACTTCTGCATACCAATTAATCCTAAGGACTGCAAGAATCTATCTTACATCAATTGATTGCAAATCAAACACTTTAATTAAGCTAAGCCCTTACTAGATTGGTGGGCCCCAACCCCACGAAATTTTAGTTAACAGCTAAATACCCTAGTCCACTGGCTTCAATCTACTTCTCCCGCCGTCTAGAAAAAAAAGGCGGGAGAAGCCCCGGCAGCGTCAAGCTGCTTCTTTGAATTTGCAATTCAATATGACATTCACTGCAGGACTTGGTAAAAAGAGGACTGAACCTCTGTCTTTAGATTTACAGTCTAATGCTTACTCAGCCATTTTACCTATGTTCATAAACCGCTGACTATTTTCAACCAATCACAAAGATATTGGAACTCTTTACCTTCTATTTGGCGCCTGGGCCGGTATGGTAGGGACCGCTCTCAGTCTCTTCATCCGAGCCGAACTGGGTCAACCTGGCACGCTACTAGGGGACGACCAAATTTATAATGTAGTCGTCACCGCCCATGCCTTTGTAATAATCTTCTTTATAGTAATGCCTATTATGATTGGAGGATTCGGAAACTGATTGGTTCCACTAATAATTGGAGCCCCCGATATAGCATTCCCTCGAATGAATAATATGAGATTCTGACTCCTTCCCCCGTCTTTCCTACTTTTGCTCGCATCATCTATGGTAGAGGCTGGAGCAGGGACTGGATGGACAGTACACCCACCTCTAGCCGGCAACCTAGCTCATGCAGGAGCATCCGTAGATCTAACTATTTTTTCACTACACCTAGCAGGTGTCCCCTCAATCTTAGGTGCTATTAATTTTATTACTACTATTATTAATATAAAACCCCCTGCTCTATCCCAATATCAAACACCCCTATTTGTCTGATCGGTCTTAATCACTGCTGTATTGCTACTTCTATCACTACCAGTTTTAGCAGCAGGCATCACTATACTACTGACAGATCGAAATCTGAACACCACATTTTTTGACCCCGCCGGAGGAGGGGATCCTATCTTATATCAACACCTATTCTGATTTTTCGGTCACCCAGAAGTCTACATTTTAATTTTACCCGGGTTTGGAATAATTTCACATATTGTTACCTACTACTCAGGTAAAAAAGAACCTTTTGGCTACATGGGAATAGTCTGAGCTATAACATCAATTGGCTTTCTGGGCTTTATCGTATGAGCCCATCCCATGTTTACTGTGGGGATAGATGTGGACACACGAGCATACTTTACATCAGCTACTATAATTATTGCTATTCCCACTGGGGTAAAAGTATTTAGCTGACTGGCCACTCTTCATGGAGGTAATATCAAATGGTCCCCTGCTATGCTATGAGCTCTGGGATTCGTTTTCCTATTCACCGTAGGAGGCTTAACAGGAATTGTACTAGCAAATTCCTCATTAGATATTGTTCTTCACGACACATACTACGTAGTAGCCCACTTCCACTATGTCTTGTCAATAGGAGCAGTATTTGCTCTCATAGGAGGCTTCGTCCGTTGATTCCCCCTATTCTCAGGGTATACTCTCGATAACACTTGGGCAAAAATTCATTTTACGATTATGTTCGTAGGTGTCAATATAACGTTTTTCCCTCAGCATTTTCTAGGCCTGTCCGGAATGCCTCGACGTTATTCTGACTACCCAGACGCATATACAACTTGAAACACAATCTCCTCAATAGGCTCTTTTATTTCACTAACAGCAGTAATATTAATAGTTTGTATAGTGTGAGAAGCTTTTGCATCAAAGCGAGAAGTGGCCATAGTGGAACTAACCACAACTAATCTTGAATGGCTGCATGGATGTCCCCCTCCATATCACACATTTGAAGAGCCAACCTGTGTGCTGTTAAAATAAGAAAGGAAGGAATCGAACCTCCTTAGACTGGTTTCAAGCCAATACCATAACCATTATGTCTTTCTCAATCAAGAAGTATTAGTAAAACAATTACATAACTCTGTCAAGGTTAAATTATAGGTTTAAGCCCTATGTACTTCCATGGCATACCCCTTCCAACTAGGTTTTCAAGATGCTACATCCCCCATCATAGAAGAGCTCCTACACTTCCATGATCACACACTAATAATTGTATTCCTAATTAGCTCCCTAGTCCTTTATATCATCTCACTAATACTAACAACCAAACTCACGCACACAAGCACAATGGATGCCCAAGAAGTAGAAACCATCTGAACCATTTTACCAGCTATCATCTTAATTCTCATTGCCCTACCCTCCTTACGAATTCTCTATATAATAGACGAGATTAATAGCCCCTCTCTTACTGTAAAGACCATGGGACATCAATGGTATTGAAGCTATGAATACACTGACTCTGAAGACCTAAGCTTTGACTCCTGTATAATTCCCACTCAAGAGCCAAAGCCCGGAGAACTCCGACTATTAGAAGTTGATAACCGAGTAGCACTACCAATAGAAGTGACCATTCGCGTGTTAATCTCGTCAGAAGACGTACTACACTCATGAGCCGTCCCATCCCTGGGCCTAAAAACTGATGCTATTCCAGGCCGACTAAACCAAACAACCCTAATGGGTACACGACCTGGACTCTATTATGGTCAGTGCTCAGAGATCTGCGGCTCAAACCACAGTTTTATGCCCATTGTTCTTGAACTAGTCCCATTAGCATATTTTGAAAAATGATCTGCGTCTATACTGTAAATTCATTAAGAAGCTAAACTAGCGTTAACCTTTTAAGTTAAAAACTGGGAGTTTAAACCTCCCCTTAATGACATGCCACAGTTAGATACATCAACCTGATTCATCACTATTATTTCAAGAATTATAACACTATTTATTATATTTCAACTAAAAATCTCAAAACACCTGTATCCTTCAAGCCCGGAACCCAAATCTACAGCTGCACTAAAACAGCCTAACCCTTGAGAAAAAAAAAAAAGGAACGAAAATCTATTCACCTCTTTCACTACCCCAACAATAATAGGATTGCCTGTTGTCGTATTAATTATGATGTTCCCCAGCATTCTATTCCCCTCACCTAACCGACTAATTAATAACCGTTTAGTCTCACTTCAACAGTGATTAGTACAACTAACTTCAAAACAAATACTAGCCATTCACAATCACAAAGGACAAACTTGGGCCCTAATACTCATAGCTCTCATTTTATTTATTGGATCAACAAACCTGTTAGGTCTACTGCCTCACTCATTTACTCCAACTACCCAATTATCAATAAACTTAGGAATAGCTATTCCCCTATGAGCCGGTACCGTAATCACCGGGTTTCGCCACAAAACTAAAGCGTCCCTGGCCCACTTTTCTACCACAAGGAACACCAATCCCCCTGATCCCTATGCTTGTAATTATTGAAACCATTAGCCTTTTTATCCAGCCCGTGGCTCTGGCCGTACGACTTACAGCTAACATTACTGCAGGCCACCTATTCATACACTTAATTGGAGGAGCTGCTCTGGCCCTAACAAACATTAGTACCTCTGTTGCTTTAATTACCTTTATTATCCTCATCCTACTGACAATCCTTGAATTTGCTGTGGCTCTAATCCAAGCCTACGTCTTTACCCTACTTGTAAGCCTGTATCTACATGACAATACTTAATGACCCATCAAACCCACGCATACCATATGGTTAACCCCAGTCCATGGCCACTTACGGGAGCCCTTTCAGCCCTACTGATAACTTCAGGTCTGGCCATATGATTTCACTACAACTCAATACTATTATTGACCCTAGGTATAACCACTAACCTACTGACTATATATCAATGGTGACGAGACATTATTCGGGAAAGCACATTCCAAGGTCACCACACACCCATCGTTCAAAAAGGTCTCCGTTATGGAATAATTCTCTTTATCACCTCAGACGTATTCTTCTTCGCAGGCTTTGTCTGGGCCTTCTACCACTCAAGTCTAGCCCCAACTCCTGAATTGGGAGGATGCTGACCACCAACAGGTATTATTCCCCTAAACCCCCTAGAAGTCCCACTACTCAATACCTCCGTACTTCTAGCTTCCGGAGTGTCAGTCACCTGAGCTCACCACAGTTTAATAGAAGGGAATCGAAAACACATACTCCAAGCACTGTTTATTACAATCTCCCTAGGAGTCTACTTCACCCTCCTCCAAGCCTCCGAATACTATGAAACATCATTCACAATCTCAGACGGAGTCTACGGATCCACCTTCTTCATGGCTACAGGATTCCACGGACTACACGTAATTATCGGCTCTACCTTCCTAATTGTATGCTTCTTGCGCCAACTAAAAGATCACTTCACATCGAGCCACCACTTTGGATTTGAAGCCGCTTGCTTGAGATTGACATTTCGTAGACGTGGTTTGACTATTCCTATACGTTTCTATTTATTGATGAGGATCCTATTCCTTTAGTATTAACAAGTACAGTTGACTTCCAATCAACCAGTTTCGGTATAATCCGAAAGGGAATAACAAACGTAATACTCGCCCTGCTCACCAATACACTTCTACCCACACTACTTGCACTCATCGCATTCTGACTACCCCAACTAAATATCTATGCAGAAAAAGCAAGTCCTTATGAATGTGGATTTGACCCCATAGGATCCGCCCGCCTGCCTTTCTCTATAAAATTTTTCTTAGTAGCGATTACATTCTTGCTATTTGACCTAGAAATTGCACTACTACGCCCTCTTCCTTGGGCCTCACAAACAAACAAATTATCAACCATACTTACCATAGCTCTTCTACTAATCTCTCTATTAGCCGCAAGCCTAGCCTACGAATGAACCCAAAAAGGACTAGAGTGAACTGAATATGATAATTAGTTTAAACTAAAACAAATGATTTCGACTCATTAGATTGTAGCTTACCCTATAATTATCAGATGTCCATAGTCTATATTAATATCTTCCTGGCTTTCCTCATGTCACTTATAGGACTACTGATGTACCGATCCCACCTAATATCTTCCCTCCTAGGTCTAGAAGGCATAATACTATCCCTATTTATCATGATAACCGTGGCAATTCTAAATAATCACTTCACACTAGCTAGCATGACTCCTATCATCCTGCTCGTATTTGCAGCCTGCGAGGCGGCACTGGGCTTATCCCTACTAGTAATGGTATCAAACACATATGGCACCGACTATGTACAAAACTTAAGCCTCCTACAATGCTAAAAATTATTGTCCCTACTGCCATACTCATACCGATAACATGACTATCAAAACCCAACATACTCTGAATTAACTCAACTACCTATAGCCTTCTGATCAGCCTTATTAGCCTCTCCTATTTAAATCAACTAGGCGACAACAGCCTAAATCTCTCATTACTATTTTTCTCAGACTCACTCTCTGCACCTCTACTAGTATTAACAACATGACTCCTACCACTGATGCTCATGGCTAGTCAATCACACCTGTCAAAAGAGACCTTAGCCCGAAAAAAAACTATACATCACAATACTTATTATCTTACAACTTCTCTTAATTATAACATTCACCGCCACAGAACTAATTATATTCTACATTCTATTTGAAGCCACATTAATCCCCACCCTCATTATTATCACTCGATGGGGTAATCAAACGGAGCGACTAAACGCTGGCCTATACTTTCTATTCTACACCTTGGTAGGCTCACTACCCCTCCTAGTCGCACTACTATACATCCAAAACACAACAGGGACCTTAAATTTCCTAATCATTCAATCATTCAACCACCTTCCTATGAATCCGAGCATCTTACCCACGATTCCGATATGACCAATTAATACACCTCTTATGAAATAGCTTTCTACCCCTTACCCTAGCCCTATGTATATGACACGTCTCCCTACCCATCAGTACAGCAAGCATTCCACCTCAAACATAAGAAATATGTCTGACAAAAGAGTTACTTTGATAGAGTAAAACTTAGAGGTTTATTTCTAGAATTATAGGAATCGAACCTAATCCTAAGAATCCAAAAATCTTCGTGCTACCAATATTACACCACATTCTAAAGTAAGGTCAGCTAAATAAGCTATCGGGCCCATACCCCGAAAATGTTGGTTTATACCCTTCCCATACTAATCAAACCCCCTATTTTTATTATCATTATATCAACCGTTATTTCAGGAACTATAATCGTAATAACAGCCTCCCATTGACTTATAGTCTGAATCGGCCTCGAAATAAACCTATTAGCCATTATTCCCATCCTCATAAAAAAATATAATCCACGAGCCATAGAAGCAGCCACAAAATATTTCCTGACACAAGCAACTGCTTCAGTACTCCTAATAATAGGAATCATCATCAACCTACTGCATTCAGGACAATGAACTGTATCAAAAGATCTCAACCCCATAGCATCTATCATAATAACAACCGCCTTAGCAATAAAACTAGGACTAGCCCCATTCCACTTCTGAGTGCCCGAAGTTACACAAGGAATCTCCATATCCTCAGGCCTAATCCTACTCACATGACAAAAAATTGCTCCACTATCAATCCTATACCAAATCTCACCCACCATCAATCCCAACCTACTCCTAACAATAGCCATCGTATCAGTTATAGTCGGAGGCTGAGGAGGACTTAACCAAACCCAACTACGAAAAATTATAGCATATTCCTCAATTGCCCACATAGGCTGAATAGCAGCCATCATAATATATAGCCCCACAATAATAATTTTAAACCTGACCATCTACATCATCATAACACTAACCACCTTCATATTATTCATACACAACTCCACCACCACAACATCATCCCTATCACAAACATGAAACAAAACACCCCTAATCACCTCATTTATCCTAGTACTAATAATGTCTCTAGGCGGCCTTCCTCCACTCTCCGGCTTCATCCCAAAATGAATAATCATTCCGGGACTAACTAAAAACGAAATAATTATAATGCCCACACTACTAGCTATAACAGCACTACTTAACCTGTACTTCTACATACGACTAACGTATACCACTGCACTGACTATATTCCCCTCAAACAACTGTATAAAAATAAAATGACGATTCGAGTGCACAGAAAAAACAATCCTTTTACCCCCCCCCCCTCCCTTAATTGTAATATCCACCATGCTACTTACCACTCGCACCAATACTATCCATCCTAGATTAGAAGTTTAGGTTAAATTAGACCAAGAGCCTTCAAAGCTCTAAGTAAGCCCTAACAGACTTAACTTCTGCATACCAATTAATCCTAAGGACTGCAAGAATCTATCTTACATCAATTGATTGCAAATCAAACACTTTAATTAAGCTAAGCCCTTACTAGATTGGTGGGCCCCAACCCCACGAAATTTTAGTTAACAGCTAAATACCCTAGTCCACTGGCTTCAATCTACTTCTCCCGCCGTCTAGAAAAAAAAGGCGGGAGAAGCCCCGGCAGCGTCAAGCTGCTTCTTTGAATTTGCAATTCAATATGACATTCACTGCAGGACTTGGTAAAAAGAGGACTGAACCTCTGTCTTTAGATTTACAGTCTAATGCTTACTCAGCCATTTTACCTATGTTCATAAACCGCTGACTATTTTCAACCAATCACAAAGATATTGGAACTCTTTACCTTCTATTTGGCGCCTGGGCCGGTATGGTAGGGACCGCTCTCAGTCTCTTCATCCGAGCCGAACTGGGTCAACCTGGCACGCTACTAGGGGACGACCAAATTTATAATGTAGTCGTCACCGCCCATGCCTTTGTAATAATCTTCTTTATAGTAATGCCTATTATGATTGGAGGATTCGGAAACTGATTGGTTCCACTAATAATTGGAGCCCCCGATATAGCATTCCCTCGAATGAATAATATGAGCTTCTGACTCCTTCCCCCGTCTTTCCTACTTTTGCTCGCATCATCTATGGTAGAGGCTGGAGCAGGGACTGGATGGACAGTACACCCACCTCTAGCCGGCAACCTAGCTCATGCAGGAGCATCCGTAGATCTAACTATTTTTTCACTACACCTAGCAGGTGTCCCCTCAATCTTAGGTGCTATTAATTTTATTACTACTATTATTAATATAAAACCCCCTGCTCTATCCCAATATCAAACACCCCTATTTGTCTGATCGGTCTTAATCACTGCTGTATTGCTACTTCTATCACTACCAGTTTTAGCAGCAGGCATCACTATACTACTGACAGATCGAAATCTGAACACCACATTTTTTGACCCCGCCGGAGGAGGGGATCCTATCTTATATCAACACCTATTCTGATTTTTCGGTCACCCAGAAGTCTACATTTTAATTTTACCCGGGTTTGGAATAATTTCACATATTGTTACCTACTACTCAGGTAAAAAAGAACCTTTTGGCTACATGGGAATAGTCTGAGCTATAACATCAATTGGCTTTCTGGGCTTTATCGTATGAGCCCATCCCATGTTTACTGTGGGGATAGATGTGGACACACGAGCATACTTTACATCAGCTACTATAATTATTGCTATTCCCACTGGGGTAAAAGTATTTAGCTGACTGGCCACTCTTCATGGAGGTAATATCAAATGGTCCCCTGCTATGCTATGAGCTCTGGGATTCGTTTTCCTATTCACCGTAGGAGGCTTAACAGGAATTGTACTAGCAAATTCCTCATTAGATATTGTTCTTCACGACACATACTACGTAGTAGCCCACTTCCACTATGTCTTGTCAATAGGAGCAGTATTTGCTCTCATAGGAGGCTTCGTCCGTTGATTCCCCCTATTCTCAGGGTATACTCTCGATAACACTTGGGCAAAAATTCATTTTACGATTATGTTCGTAGGTGTCAATATAACGTTTTTCCCTCAGCATTTTCTAGGCCTGTCCGGAATGCCTCGACGTTATTCTGACTACCCAGACGCATATACAACTTGAAACACAATCTCCTCAATAGGCTCTTTTATTTCACTAACAGCAGTAATATTAATAGTTTGTATAGTGTGAGAAGCTTTTGCATCAAAGCGAGAAGTGGCCATAGTGGAACTAACCACAACTAATCTTGAATGGCTGCATGGATGTCCCCCTCCATATCACACATTTGAAGAGCCAACCTGTGTGCTGTTAAAATAAGAAAGGAAGGAATCGAACCTCCTTAGACTGGTTTCAAGCCAATACCATAACCATTATGTCTTTCTCAATCAAGAAGTATTAGTAAAACAATTACATAACTCTGTCAAGGTTAAATTATAGGTTTAAGCCCTATGTACTTCCATGGCATACCCCTTCCAACTAGGTTTTCAAGATGCTACATCCCCCATCATAGAAGAGCTCCTACACTTCCATGATCACACACTAATAATTGTATTCCTAATTAGCTCCCTAGTCCTTTATATCATCTCACTAATACTAACAACCAAACTCACGCACACAAGCACAATGGATGCCCAAGAAGTAGAAACCATCTGAACCATTTTACCAGCTATCATCTTAATTCTCATTGCCCTACCCTCCTTACGAATTCTCTATATAATAGACGAGATTAATAGCCCCTCTCTTACTGTAAAGACCATGGGACATCAATGGTATTGAAGCTATGAATACACTGACTCTGAAGACCTAAGCTTTGACTCCTGTATAATTCCCACTCAAGAGCCAAAGCCCGGAGAACTCCGACTATTAGAAGTTGATAACCGAGTAGCACTACCAATAGAAGTGACCATTCGCGTGTTAATCTCGTCAGAAGACGTACTACACTCATGAGCCGTCCCATCCCTGGGCCTAAAAACTGATGCTATTCCAGGCCGACTAAACCAAACAACCCTAATGGGTACACGACCTGGACTCTATTATGGTCAGTGCTCAGAGATCTGCGGCTCAAACCACAGTTTTATGCCCATTGTTCTTGAACTAGTCCCATTAGCATATTTTGAAAAATGATCTGCGTCTATACTGTAAATTCATTAAGAAGCTAAACTAGCGTTAACCTTTTAAGTTAAAAACTGGGAGTTTAAACCTCCCCTTAATGACATGCCACAGTTAGATACATCAACCTGATTCATCACTATTATTTCAAGAATTATAACACTATTTATTATATTTCAACTAAAAATCTCAAAACACCTGTATCCTTCAAGCCCGGAACCCAAATCTACAGCTGCACTAAAACAGCCTAACCCTTGAGAAAAAAAAAAAGGAACGAAAATCTATTCACCTCTTTCACTACCCCAACAATAATAGGATTGCCTGTTGTCGTATTAATTATGATGTTCCCCAGCATTCTATTCCCCTCACCTAACCGACTAATTAATAACCGTTTAGTCTCACTTCAACAGTGATTAGTACAACTAACTTCAAAACAAATACTAGCCATTCACAATCACAAAGGACAAACTTGGGCCCTAATACTCATAGCTCTCATTTTATTTATTGGATCAACAAACCTGTTAGGTCTACTGCCTCACTCATTTACTCCAACTACCCAATTATCAATAAACTTAGGAATAGCTATTCCCCTATGAGCCGGTACCGTAATCACCGGGTTTCGCCACAAAACTAAAGCGTCCCTGGCCCACTTTTCTACCACAAGGAACACCAATCCCCCTGATCCCTATGCTTGTAATTATTGAAACCATTAGCCTTTTTATCCAGCCCGTGGCTCTGGCCGTACGACTTACAGCTAACATTACTGCAGGCCACCTATTCATACACTTAATTGGAGGAGCTGCTCTGGCCCTAACAAACATTAGTACCTCTGTTGCTTTAATTACCTTTATTATCCTCATCCTACTGACAATCCTTGAATTTGCTGTGGCTCTAATCCAAGCCTACGTCTTTACCCTACTTGTAAGCCTGTATCTACATGACAATACTTAATGACCCATCAAACCCACGCATACCATATGGTTAACCCCAGTCCATGGCCACTTACGGGAGCCCTTTCAGCCCTACTGATAACTTCAGGTCTGGCCATATGATTTCACTACAACTCAATACTATTATTGACCCTAGGTATAACCACTAACCTACTGACTATATATCAATGGTGACGAGACATTATTCGGGAAAGCACATTCCAAGGTCACCACACACCCATCGTTCAAAAAGGTCTCCGTTATGGAATAATTCTCTTTATCACCTCAGACGTATTCTTCTTCGCAGGCTTTGTCTGGGCCTTCTACCACTCAAGTCTAGCCCCAACTCCTGAATTGGGAGGATGCTGACCACCAACAGGTATTATTCCCCTAAACCCCCTAGAAGTCCCACTACTCAATACCTCCGTACTTCTAGCTTCCGGAGTGTCAGTCACCTGAGCTCACCACAGTTTAATAGAAGGGAATCGAAAACACATACTCCAAGCACTGTTTATTACAATCTCCCTAGGAGTCTACTTCACCCTCCTCCAAGCCTCCGAATACTATGAAACATCATTCACAATCTCAGACGGAGTCTACGGATCCACCTTCTTCATGGCTACAGGATTCCACGGACTACACGTAATTATCGGCTCTACCTTCCTAATTGTATGCTTCTTGCGCCAACTAAAAGATCACTTCACATCGAGCCACCACTTTGGATTTGAAGCCGCTTGCTTGAGATTGACATTTCGTAGACGTGGTTTGACTATTCCTATACGTTTCTATTTATTGATGAGGATCCTATTCCTTTAGTATTAACAAGTACAGTTGACTTCCAATCAACCAGTTTCGGTATAATCCGAAAGGGAATAACAAACGTAATACTCGCCCTGCTCACCAATACACTTCTACCCACACTACTTGCACTCATCGCATTCTGACTACCCCAACTAAATATCTATGCAGAAAAAGCAAGTCCTTATGAATGTGGATTTGACCCCATAGGATCCGCCCGCCTGCCTTTCTCTATAAAATTTTTCTTAGTAGCGATTACATTCTTGCTATTTGACCTAGAAATTGCACTACTACGCCCTCTTCCTTGGGCCTCACAAACAAACAAATTATCAACCATACTTACCATAGCTCTTCTACTAATCTCTCTATTAGCCGCAAGCCTAGCCTACGAATGAACCCAAAAAGGACTAGAGTGAACTGAATATGATAATTAGTTTAAACTAAAACAAATGATTTCGACTCATTAGATTGTAGCTTACCCTATAATTATCAGATGTCCATAGTCTATATTAATATCTTCCTGGCTTTCCTCATGTCACTTATAGGACTACTGATGTACCGATCCCACCTAATATCTTCCCTCCTAGGTCTAGAAGGCATAATACTATCCCTATTTATCATGATAACCGTGGCAATTCTAAATAATCACTTCACACTAGCTAGCATGACTCCTATCATCCTGCTCGTATTTGCAGCCTGCGAGGCGGCACTGGGCTTATCCCTACTAGTAATGGTATCAAACACATATGGCACCGACTATGTACAAAACTTAAGCCTCCTACAATGCTAAAAATTATTGTCCCTACTGCCATACTCATACCGATAACATGACTATCAAAACCCAACATACTCTGAATTAACTCAACTACCTATAGCCTTCTGATCAGCCTTATTAGCCTCTCCTATTTAAATCAACTAGGCGACAACAGCCTAAATCTCTCATTACTATTTTTCTCAGACTCACTCTCTGCACCTCTACTAGTATTAACAACATGACTCCTACCACTGATGCTCATGGCTAGTCAATCACACCTGTCAAAAGAGACCTTAGCCCGAAAAAAAACTATACATCACAATACTTATTATCTTACAACTTCTCTTAATTATAACATTCACCGCCACAGAACTAATTATATTCTACATTCTATTTGAAGCCACATTAATCCCCACCCTCATTATTATCACTCGATGGGGTAATCAAACGGAGCGACTAAACGCTGGCCTATACTTTCTATTCTACACCTTGGTAGGCTCACTACCCCTCCTAGTCGCACTACTATACATCCAAAACACAACAGGGACCTTAAATTTCCTAATCATTCAATCATTCAACCACCTTCCTATGAATCCGAGCATCTTACCCACGATTCCGATATGACCAATTAATACACCTCTTATGAAATAGCTTTCTACCCCTTACCCTAGCCCTATGTATATGACACGTCTCCCTACCCATCAGTACAGCAAGCATTCCACCTCAAACATAAGAAATATGTCTGACAAAAGAGTTACTTTGATAGAGTAAAACTTAGAGGTTTATTTCTAGAATTATAGGAATCGAACCTAATCCTAAGAATCCAAAAATCTTCGTGCTACCAATATTACACCACATTCTAAAGTAAGGTCAGCTAAATAAGCTATCGGGCCCATACCCCGAAAATGTTGGTTTATACCCTTCCCATACTAATCAAACCCCCTATTTTTATTATCATTATATCAACCGTTATTTCAGGAACTATAATCGTAATAACAGCCTCCCATTGACTTATAGTCTGAATCGGCCTCGAAATAAACCTATTAGCCATTATTCCCATCCTCATAAAAAAATATAATCCACGAGCCATAGAAGCAGCCACAAAATATTTCCTGACACAAGCAACTGCTTCAGTACTCCTAATAATAGGAATCATCATCAACCTACTGCATTCAGGACAATGAACTGTATCAAAAGATCTCAACCCCATAGCATCTATCATAATAACAACCGCCTTAGCAATAAAACTAGGACTAGCCCCATTCCACTTCTGAGTGCCCGAAGTTACACAAGGAATCTCCATATCCTCAGGCCTAATCCTACTCACATGACAAAAAATTGCTCCACTATCAATCCTATACCAAATCTCACCCACCATCAATCCCAACCTACTCCTAACAATAGCCATCGTATCAGTTATAGTCGGAGGCTGAGGAGGACTTAACCAAACCCAACTACGAAAAATTATAGCATATTCCTCAATTGCCCACATAGGCTGAATAGCAGCCATCATAATATATAGCCCCACAATAATAATTTTAAACCTGACCATCTACATCATCATAACACTAACCACCTTCATATTATTCATACACAACTCCACCACCACAACATCATCCCTATCACAAACATGAAACAAAACACCCCTAATCACCTCATTTATCCTAGTACTAATAATGTCTCTAGGCGGCCTTCCTCCACTCTCCGGCTTCATCCCAAAATGAATAATCATTCCGGGACTAACTAAAAACGAAATAATTATAATGCCCACACTACTAGCTATAACAGCACTACTTAACCTGTACTTCTACATACGACTAACGTATACCACTGCACTGACTATATTCCCCTCAAACAACTGTATAAAAATAAAATGACGATTCGAGTGCACAGAAAAAACAATCCTTTTACCCCCCCCCTCCCTTAATTGTAATATCCACCATGCTACTTACCACTCGCACCAATACTATCCATCCTAGATTAGAAGTTTAGGTTAAATTAGACCAAGAGCCTTCAAAGCTCTAAGTAAGCCCTAACAGACTTAACTTCTGCATACCAATTAATCCTAAGGACTGCAAGAATCTATCTTACATCAATTGATTGCAAATCAAACACTTTAATTAAGCTAAGCCCTTACTAGATTGGTGGGCCCCAACCCCACGAAATTTTAGTTAACAGCTAAATACCCTAGTCCACTGGCTTCAATCTACTTCTCCCGCCGTCTAGAAAAAAAAGGCGGGAGAAGCCCCGGCAGCGTCAAGCTGCTTCTTTGAATTTGCAATTCAATATGACATTCACTGCAGGACTTGGTAAAAAGAGGACTGAACCTCTGTCTTTAGATTTACAGTCTAATGCTTACTCAGCCATTTTACCTATGTTCATAAACCGCTGACTATTTTCAACCAATCACAAAGATATTGGAACTCTTTACCTTCTATTTGGCGCCTGGGCCGGTATGGTAGGGACCGCTCTCAGTCTCTTCATCCGAGCCGAACTGGGTCAACCTGGCACGCTACTAGGGGACGACCAAATTTATAATGTAGTCGTCACCGCCCATGCCTTTGTAATAATCTTCTTTATAGTAATGCCTATTATGATTGGAGGATTCGGAAACTGATTGGTTCCACTAATAATTGGAGCCCCCGATATAGCATTCCCTCGAATGAATAATATGAGATTCTGACTCCTTCCCCCGTCTTTCCTACTTTTGCTCGCATCATCTATGGTAGAGGCTGGAGCAGGGACTGGATGGACAGTACACCCACCTCTAGCCGGCAACCTAGCTCATGCAGGAGCATCCGTAGATCTAACTATTTTTTCACTACACCTAGCAGGTGTCCCCTCAATCTTAGGTGCTATTAATTTTATTACTACTATTATTAATATAAAACCCCCTGCTCTATCCCAATATCAAACACCCCTATTTGTCTGATCGGTCTTAATCACTGCTGTATTGCTACTTCTATCACTACCAGTTTTAGCAGCAGGCATCACTATACTACTGACAGATCGAAATCTGAACACCACATTTTTTGACCCCGCCGGAGGAGGGGATCCTATCTTATATCAACACCTATTCTGATTTTTCGGTCACCCAGAAGTCTACATTTTAATTTTACCCGGGTTTGGAATAATTTCACATATTGTTACCTACTACTCAGGTAAAAAAGAACCTTTTGGCTACATGGGAATAGTCTGAGCTATAACATCAATTGGCTTTCTGGGCTTTATCGTATGAGCCCATCCCATGTTTACTGTGGGGATAGATGTGGACACACGAGCATACTTTACATCAGCTACTATAATTATTGCTATTCCCACTGGGGTAAAAGTATTTAGCTGACTGGCCACTCTTCATGGAGGTAATATCAAATGGTCCCCTGCTATGCTATGAGCTCTGGGATTCGTTTTCCTATTCACCGTAGGAGGCTTAACAGGAATTGTACTAGCAAATTCCTCATTAGATATTGTTCTTCACGACACATACTACGTAGTAGCCCACTTCCACTATGTCTTGTCAATAGGAGCAGTATTTGCTCTCATAGGAGGCTTCGTCCGTTGATTCCCCCTATTCTCAGGGTATACTCTCGATAACACTTGGGCAAAAATTCATTTTACGATTATGTTCGTAGGTGTCAATATAACGTTTTTTCCCTCAGCATTTTCTAGGCCTGTCCGGAATGCCTCGACGTTATTCTGACTACCCAGACGCATATACAACTTGAAACACAATCTCCTCAATAGGCTCTTTTATTTCACTAACAGCAGTAATATTAATAGTTTGTATAGTGTGAGAAGCTTTTGCATCAAAGCGAGAAGTGGCCATAGTGGAACTAACCACAACTAATCTTGAATGGCTGCATGGATGTCCCCCTCCATATCACACATTTGAAGAGCCAACCTGTGTGCTGTTAAAATAAGAAAGGAAGGAATCGAACCTCCTTAGACTGGTTTCAAGCCAATACCATAACCATTATGTCTTTCTCAATCAAGAAGTATTAGTAAAACAATTACATAACTCTGTCAAGGTTAAATTATAGGTTTAAGCCCTATGTACTTCCATGGCATACCCCTTCCAACTAGGTTTTCAAGATGCTACATCCCCCATCATAGAAGAGCTCCTACACTTCCATGATCACACACTAATAATTGTATTCCTAATTAGCTCCCTAGTCCTTTATATCATCTCACTAATACTAACAACCAAACTCACGCACACAAGCACAATGGATGCCCAAGAAGTAGAAACCATCTGAACCATTTTACCAGCTATCATCTTAATTCTCATTGCCCTACCCTCCTTACGAATTCTCTATATAATAGACGAGATTAATAGCCCCTCTCTTACTGTAAAGACCATGGGACATCAATGGTATTGAAGCTATGAATACACTGACTCTGAAGACCTAAGCTTTGACTCCTGTATAATTCCCACTCAAGAGCCAAAGCCCGGAGAACTCCGACTATTAGAAGTTGATAACCGAGTAGCACTACCAATAGAAGTGACCATTCGCGTGTTAATCTCGTCAGAAGACGTACTACACTCATGAGCCGTCCCATCCCTGGGCCTAAAAACTGATGCTATTCCAGGCCGACTAAACCAAACAACCCTAATGGGTACACGACCTGGACTCTATTATGGTCAGTGCTCAGAGATCTGCGGCTCAAACCACAGTTTTATGCCCATTGTTCTTGAACTAGTCCCATTAGCATATTTTGAAAATGATCTGCGTCTATACTGTAAATTCATTAAGAAGCTAAACTAGCGTTAACCTTTTAAGTTAAAAACTGGGAGTTTAAACCTCCCCTTAATGACATGCCACAGTTAGATACATCAACCTGATTCATCACTATTATTTCAAGAATTATAACACTATTTATTATATTTCAACTAAAAATCTCAAAACACCTGTATCCTTCAAGCCCGGAACCCAAATCTACAGCTGCACTAAAACAGCCTAACCCTTGAGAAAAAAAAAAAGGAACGAAAATCTATTCACCTCTTTCACTACCCCAACAATAATAGGATTGCCTGTTGTCGTATTAATTATGATGTTCCCCAGCATTCTATTCCCCTCACCTAACCGACTAATTAATAACCGTTTAGTCTCACTTCAACAGTGATTAGTACAACTAACTTCAAAACAAATACTAGCCATTCACAATCACAAAGGACAAACTTGGGCCCTAATACTCATAGCTCTCATTTTATTTATTGGATCAAACAAACCTGTTAGGTCTACTGCCTCACTCATTTACTCAACTACCCAATTATCAATAAACTTAGGAATAGCTATTCCCCTATGAGCCGGTACCGTAATCACCGGGTTTCGCCACAAAACTAAAGCGTCCCTGGCCCACTTTTCTACCACAAGGAACACCAATCCCCCTGATCCCTATGCTTGTAATTATTGAAACCATTAGCCTTTTTATCCAGCCCGTGGCTCTGGCCGTACGACTTACAGCTAACATTACTGCAGGCCACCTATTCATACACTTAATTGGAGGAGCTGCTCTGGCCCTAACAAACATTAGTACCTCTGTTGCTTTAATTACCTTTATTATCCTCATCCTACTGACAATCCTTGAATTTGCTGTGGCTCTAATCCAAGCCTACGTCTTTACCCTACTTGTAAGCCTGTATCTACATGACAATACTTAATGACCCATCAAACCCACGCATACCATATGGTTAACCCCAGTCCATGGCCACTTACGGGAGCCCTTTCAGCCCTACTGATAACTTCAGGTCTGGCCATATGATTTCACTACAACTCAATACTATTATTGACCCTAGGTATAACCACTAACCTACTGACTATATATCAATGGTGACGAGACATTATTCGGGAAAGCACATTCCAAGGTCACCACACACCCATCGTTCAAAAAGGTCTCCGTTATGGAATAATTCTCTTTATCACCTCAGACGTATTCTTCTTCGCAGGCTTTGTCTGGGCCTTCTACCACTCAAGTCTAGCCCCAACTCCTGAATTGGGAGGATGCTGACCACCAACAGGTATTATTCCCCTAAACCCCCTAGAAGTCCCACTACTCAATACCTCCGTACTTCTAGCTTCCGGAGTGTCAGTCACCTGAGCTCACCACAGTTTAATAGAAGGGAATCGAAAACACATACTCCAAGCACTATTTATTACAATCTCCCTAGGAGTCTACTTCACCCTCCTCCAAGCCTCCGAATACTATGAAACATCATTCACAATCTCAGACGGAGTCTACGGATCCACCTTCTTCATGGCTACAGGATTCCACGGACTACACGTAATTATCGGCTCTACCTTCCTAATTGTATGCTTCTTGCGCCAACTAAAAGATCACTTCACATCGAGCCACCACTTTGGATTTGAAGCCGCTTGCTTGAGATTGACATTTCGTAGACGTGGTTTGACTATTCCTATACGTTTCTATTTATTGATGAGGATCCTATTCCTTTAGTATTAACAAGTACAGTTGACTTCCAATCAACCAGTTTCGGTATAATCCGAAAGGGAATAACAAACGTAATACTCGCCCTGCTCACCAATACACTTCTACCCACACTACTTGCACTCATCGCATTCTGACTACCCCAACTAAATATCTATGCAGAAAAAGCAAGTCCTTATGAATGTGGATTTGACCCCATAGGATCCGCCCGCCTGCCTTTCTCTATAAAATTTTTCTTAGTAGCGATTACATTCTTGCTATTTGACCTAGAAATTGCACTACTACTCCCTCTTCCTTGGGCCTCACAAACAAACAAATTATCAACCATACTTACCATAGCTCTTCTACTAATCTCTCTATTAGCCGCAAGCCTAGCCTACGAATGAACCCAAAAAGGACTAGAGTGAACTGAATATGATAATTAGTTTAAACTAAAACAAATGATTTCGACTCATTAGATTGTAGCTTACCCTATAATTATCAGATGTCCATAGTCTATATTAATATCTTCCTGGCTTTCCTCATGTCACTTATAGGACTACTGATGTACCGATCCCACCTAATATCTTCCCTCCTAGGTCTAGAAGGCATAATACTATCCCTATTTATCATGATAACCGTGGCAATTCTAAATAATCACTTCACACTAGCTAGCATGACTCCTATCATCCTGCTCGTATTTGCAGCCTGCGAGGCGGCACTGGGCTTATCCCTACTAGTAATGGTATCAAACACATATGGCACCGACTATGTACAAAACTTAAGCCTCCTACAATGCTAAAAATTATTGTCCCTACTGCCATACTCATACCGATAACATGACTATCAAAACCCAACATACTCTGAATTAACTCAACTACCTATAGCCTTCTGATCAGCCTTATTAGCCTCTCCTATTTAAATCAACTAGGCGACAACAGCCTAAATCTCTCATTACTATTTTTCTCAGACTCACTCTCTGCACCTCTACTAGTATTAACAACATGACTCCTACCACTGATGCTCATGGCTAGTCAATCACACCTGTCAAAAGAGACCTTAGCCCGAAAAAAAACTATACATCACAATACTTATTATCTTACAACTTCTCTTAATTATAACATTCACCGCCACAGAACTAATTATATTCTACATTCTATTTGAAGCCACATTAATCCCCACCCTCATTATTATCACTCGATGGGGTAATCAAACGGAGCGACTAAACGCTGGCCTATACTTTCTATTCTACACCTTGGTAGGCTCACTACCCCTCCTAGTCGCACTACTATACATCCAAAACACAACAGGGACCTTAAATTTCCTAATCATTCAATCATTCAACCACCTTCCTATGAATCCGAGCATCTTACCCACGATTCCGATATGACCAATTAATACACCTCTTATGAAATAGCTTTCTACCCCTTACCCTAGCCCTATGTATATGACACGTCTCCCTACCCATCAGTACAGCAAGCATTCCACCTCAAACATAAGAAATATGTCTGACAAAAGAGTTACTTTGATAGAGTAAAACTTAGAGGTTTATTTCTAGAATTATAGGAATCGAACCTAATCCTAAGAATCCAAAAATCTTCGTGCTACCAATATTACACCACATTCTAAAGTAAGGTCAGCTAAATAAGCTATCGGGCCCATACCCCGAAAATGTTGGTTTATACCCTTCCCATACTAATCAAACCCCCTATTTTTATTATCATTATATCAACCGTTATTTCAGGAACTATAATCGTAATAACAGCCTCCCATTGACTTATAGTCTGAATCGGCCTCGAAATAAACCTATTAGCCATTATTCCCATCCTCATAAAAAAATATAATCCACGAGCCATAGAAGCAGCCACAAAATATTTCCTGACACAAGCAACTGCTTCAGTACTCCTAATAATAGGAATCATCATCAACCTACTGCATTCAGGACAATGAACTGTATCAAAAGATCTCAACCCCATAGCATCTATCATAATAACAACCGCCTTAGCAATAAAACTAGGACTAGCCCCATTCCACTTCTGAGTGCCCGAAGTTACACAAGGAATCTCCATATCCTCAGGCCTAATCCTACTCACATGACAAAAAATTGCTCCACTATCAATCCTATACCAAATCTCACCCACCATCAATCCCAACCTACTCCTAACAATAGCCATCGTATCAGTTATAGTCGGAGGCTGAGGAGGACTTAACCAAACCCAACTACGAAAAATTATAGCATATTCCTCAATTGCCCACATAGGCTGAATAGCAGCCATCATAATATATAGCCCCACAATAATAATTTTAAACCTGACCATCTACATCATCATAACACTAACCACCTTCATATTATTCATACACAACTCCACCACCACAACATCATCCCTATCACAAACATGAAACAAAACACCCCTAATCACCTCATTTATCCTAGTACTAATAATGTCTCTAGGCGGCCTTCCTCCACTCTCCGGCTTCATCCCAAAATGAATAATCATTCCGGGACTAACTAAAAACGAAATAATTATAATGCCCACACTACTAGCTATAACAGCACTACTTAACCTGTACTTCTACATACGACTAACGTATACCACTGCACTGACTATATTCCCCTCAAACAACTGTATAAAAATAAAATGACGATTCGAGTGCACAGAAAAAACAATCCTTTTACCCCCCCCCCCTCCCTTAATTGTAATATCCACCATGCTACTTACCACTCGCACCAATACTATCCATCCTAGATTAGAAGTTTAGGTTAAATTAGACCAAGAGCCTTCAAAGCTCTAAGTAAGCCCTAACAGACTTAACTTCTGCATACCAATTAATCCTAAGGACTGCAAGAATCTATCTTACATCAATTGATTGCAAATCAAACACTTTAATTAAGCTAAGCCCTTACTAGATTGGTGGGCCCCAACCCCACGAAATTTTAGTTAACAGCTAAATACCCTAGTCCACTGGCTTCAATCTACTTCTCCCGCCGTCTAGAAAAAAAAGGCGGGAGAAGCCCCGGCAGCGTCAAGCTGCTTCTTTGAATTTGCAATTCAATATGACATTCACTGCAGGACTTGGTAAAAAGAGGACTGAACCTCTGTCTTTAGATTTACAGTCTAATGCTTACTCAGCCATTTTACCTATGTTCATAAACCGCTGACTATTTTCAACCAATCACAAAGATATTGGAACTCTTTACCTTCTATTTGGCGCCTGGGCCGGTATGGTAGGGACCGCTCTCAGTCTCTTCATCCGAGCCGAACTGGGTCAACCTGGCACGCTACTAGGGGACGACCAAATTTATAATGTAGTCGTCACCGCCCATGCCTTTGTAATAATCTTCTTTATAGTAATGCCTATTATGATTGGAGGATTCGGAAACTGATTGGTTCCACTAATAATTGGAGCCCCCGATATAGCATTCCCTCGAATGAATAATATGAGCTTCTGACTCCTTCCCCCGTCTTTCCTACTTTTGCTCGCATCATCTATGGTAGAGGCTGGAGCAGGGACTGGATGGACAGTACACCCACCTCTAGCCGGCAACCTAGCTCATGCAGGAGCATCCGTAGATCTAACTATTTTTTCACTACACCTAGCAGGTGTCCCCTCAATCTTAGGTGCTATTAATTTTATTACTACTATTATTAATATAAAACCCCCTGCTCTATCCCAATATCAAACACCCCTATTTGTCTGATCGGTCTTAATCACTGCTGTATTGCTACTTCTATCACTACCAGTTTTAGCAGCAGGCATCACTATACTACTGACAGATCGAAATCTGAACACCACATTTTTTGACCCCGCCGGAGGAGGGGATCCTATCTTATATCAACACCTATTCTGATTTTTCGGTCACCCAGAAGTCTACATTTTAATTTTACCCGGGTTTGGAATAATTTCACATATTGTTACCTACTACTCAGGTAAAAAAGAACCTTTTGGCTACATGGGAATAGTCTGAGCTATAACATCAATTGGCTTTCTGGGCTTTATCGTATGAGCCCATCCCATGTTTACTGTGGGGATAGATGTGGACACACGAGCATACTTTACATCAGCTACTATAATTATTGCTATTCCCACTGGGGTAAAAGTATTTAGCTGACTGGCCACTCTTCATGGAGGTAATATCAAATGGTCCCCTGCTATGCTATGAGCTCTGGGATTCGTTTTCCTATTCACCGTAGGAGGCTTAACAGGAATTGTACTAGCAAATTCCTCATTAGATATTGTTCTTCACGACACATACTACGTAGTAGCCCACTTCCACTATGTCTTGTCAATAGGAGCAGTATTTGCTCTCATAGGAGGCTTCGTCCGTTGATTCCCCCTATTCTCAGGGTATACTCTCGATAACACTTGGGCAAAAATTCATTTTACGATTATGTTCGTAGGTGTCAATATAACGTTTTTCCCTCAGCATTTTCTAGGCCTGTCCGGAATGCCTCGACGTTATTCTGACTACCCAGACGCATATACAACTTGAAACACAATCTCCTCAATAGGCTCTTTTATTTCACTAACAGCAGTAATATTAATAGTTTGTATAGTGTGAGAAGCTTTTGCATCAAAGCGAGAAGTGGCCATAGTGGAACTAACCACAACTAATCTTGAATGGCTGCATGGATGTCCCCCTCCATATCACACATTTGAAGAGCCAACCTGTGTGCTGTTAAAATAAGAAAGGAAGGAATCGAACCTCCTTAGACTGGTTTCAAGCCAATACCATAACCATTATGTCTTTCTCAATCAAGAAGTATTAGTAAAACAATTACATAACTCTGTCAAGGTTAAATTATAGGTTTAAGCCCTATGTACTTCCATGGCATACCCCTTCCAACTAGGTTTTCAAGATGCTACATCCCCCATCATAGAAGAGCTCCTACACTTCCATGATCACACACTAATAATTGTATTCCTAATTAGCTCCCTAGTCCTTTATATCATCTCACTAATACTAACAACCAAACTCACGCACACAAGCACAATGGATGCCCAAGAAGTAGAAACCATCTGAACCATTTTACCAGCTATCATCTTAATTCTCATTGCCCTACCCTCCTTACGAATTCTCTATATAATAGACGAGATTAATAGCCCCTCTCTTACTGTAAAGACCATGGGACATCAATGGTATTGAAGCTATGAATACACTGACTCTGAAGACCTAAGCTTTGACTCCTGTATAATTCCCACTCAAGAGCCAAAGCCCGGAGAACTCCGACTATTAGAAGTTGATAACCGAGTAGCACTACCAATAGAAGTGACCATTCGCGTGTTAATCTCGTCAGAAGACGTACTACACTCATGAGCCGTCCCATCCCTGGGCCTAAAAACTGATGCTATTCCAGGCCGACTAAACCAAACAACCCTAATGGGTACACGACCTGGACTCTATTATGGTCAGTGCTCAGAGATCTGCGGCTCAAACCACAGTTTTATGCCCATTGTTCTTGAACTAGTCCCATTAGCATATTTTGAAAAATGATCTGCGTCTATACTGTAAATTCATTAAGAAGCTAAACTAGCGTTAACCTTTTAAGTTAAAAACTGGGAGTTTAAACCTCCCCTTAATGACATGCCACAGTTAGATACATCAACCTGATTCATCACTATTATTTCAAGAATTATAACACTATTTATTATATTTCAACTAAAAATCTCAAAACACCTGTATCCTTCAAGCCCGGAACCCAAATCTACAGCTGCACTAAAACAGCCTAACCCTTGAGAAAAAAAAAAAGGAACGAAAATCTATTCACCTCTTTCACTACCCCAACAATAATAGGATTGCCTGTTGTCGTATTAATTATGATGTTCCCCAGCATTCTATTCCCCTCACCTAACCGACTAATTAATAACCGTTTAGTCTCACTTCAACAGTGATTAGTACAACTAACTTCAAAACAAATACTAGCCATTCACAATCACAAAGGACAAACTTGGGCCCTAATACTCATAGCTCTCATTTTATTTATTGGATCAACAAACCTGTTAGGTCTACTGCCTCACTCATTTACTCCAACTACCCAATTATCAATAAACTTAGGAATAGCTATTCCCCTATGAGCCGGTACCGTAATCACCGGGTTTCGCCACAAAACTAAAGCGTCCCTGGCCCACTTTTCTACCACAAGGAACACCAATCCCCCTGATCCCTATGCTTGTAATTATTGAAACCATTAGCCTTTTTATCCAGCCCGTGGCTCTGGCCGTACGACTTACAGCTAACATTACTGCAGGCCACCTATTCATACACTTAATTGGAGGAGCTGCTCTGGCCCTAACAAACATTAGTACCTCTGTTGCTTTAATTACCTTTATTATCCTCATCCTACTGACAATCCTTGAATTTGCTGTGGCTCTAATCCAAGCCTACGTCTTTACCCTACTTGTAAGCCTGTATCTACATGACAATACTTAATGACCCATCAAACCCACGCATACCATATGGTTAACCCCAGTCCATGGCCACTTACGGGAGCCCTTTCAGCCCTACTGATAACTTCAGGTCTGGCCATATGATTTCACTACAACTCAATACTATTATTGACCCTAGGTATAACCACTAACCTACTGACTATATATCAATGGTGACGAGACATTATTCGGGAAAGCACATTCCAAGGTCACCACACACCCATCGTTCAAAAAGGTCTCCGTTATGGAATAATTCTCTTTATCACCTCAGACGTATTCTTCTTCGCAGGCTTTGTCTGGGCCTTCTACCACTCAAGTCTAGCCCCAACTCCTGAATTGGGAGGATGCTGACCACCAACAGGTATTATTCCCCTAAACCCCCTAGAAGTCCCACTACTCAATACCTCCGTACTTCTAGCTTCCGGAGTGTCAGTCACCTGAGCTCACCACAGTTTAATAGAAGGGAATCGAAAACACATACTCCAAGCACTGTTTATTACAATCTCCCTAGGAGTCTACTTCACCCTCCTCCAAGCCTCCGAATACTATGAAACATCATTCACAATCTCAGACGGAGTCTACGGATCCACCTTCTTCATGGCTACAGGATTCCACGGACTACACGTAATTATCGGCTCTACCTTCCTAATTGTATGCTTCTTGCGCCAACTAAAAGATCACTTCACATCGAGCCACCACTTTGGATTTGAAGCCGCTTGCTTGAGATTGACATTTCGTAGACGTGGTTTGACTATTCCTATACGTTTCTATTTATTGATGAGGATCCTATTCCTTTAGTATTAACAAGTACAGTTGACTTCCAATCAACCAGTTTCGGTATAATCCGAAAGGGAATAACAAACGTAATACTCGCCCTGCTCACCAATACACTTCTACCCACACTACTTGCACTCATCGCATTCTGACTACCCCAACTAAATATCTATGCAGAAAAAGCAAGTCCTTATGAATGTGGATTTGACCCCATAGGATCCGCCCGCCTGCCTTTCTCTATAAAATTTTTCTTAGTAGCGATTACATTCTTGCTATTTGACCTAGAAATTGCACTACTACGCCCTCTTCCTTGGGCCTCACAAACAAACAAATTATCAACCATACTTACCATAGCTCTTCTACTAATCTCTCTATTAGCCGCAAGCCTAGCCTACGAATGAACCCAAAAAGGACTAGAGTGAACTGAATATGATAATTAGTTTAAACTAAAACAAATGATTTCGACTCATTAGATTGTAGCTTACCCTATAATTATCAGATGTCCATAGTCTATATTAATATCTTCCTGGCTTTCCTCATGTCACTTATAGGACTACTGATGTACCGATCCCACCTAATATCTTCCCTCCTAGGTCTAGAAGGCATAATACTATCCCTATTTATCATGATAACCGTGGCAATTCTAAATAATCACTTCACACTAGCTAGCATGACTCCTATCATCCTGCTCGTATTTGCAGCCTGCGAGGCGGCACTGGGCTTATCCCTACTAGTAATGGTATCAAACACATATGGCACCGACTATGTACAAAACTTAAGCCTCCTACAATGCTAAAAATTATTGTCCCTACTGCCATACTCATACCGATAACATGACTATCAAAACCCAACATACTCTGAATTAACTCAACTACCTATAGCCTTCTGATCAGCCTTATTAGCCTCTCCTATTTAAATCAACTAGGCGACAACAGCCTAAATCTCTCATTACTATTTTTCTCAGACTCACTCTCTGCACCTCTACTAGTATTAACAACATGACTCCTACCACTGATGCTCATGGCTAGTCAATCACACCTGTCAAAAGAGACCTTAGCCCGAAAAAAAACTATACATCACAATACTTATTATCTTACAACTTCTCTTAATTATAACATTCACCGCCACAGAACTAATTATATTCTACATTCTATTTGAAGCCACATTAATCCCCACCCTCATTATTATCACTCGATGGGGTAATCAAACGGAGCGACTAAACGCTGGCCTATACTTTCTATTCTACACCTTGGTAGGCTCACTACCCCTCCTAGTCGCACTACTATACATCCAAAACACAACAGGGACCTTAAATTTCCTAATCATTCAATCATTCAACCACCTTCCTATGAATCCGAGCATCTTACCCACGATTCCGATATGACCAATTAATACACCTCTTATGAAATAGCTTTCTACCCCTTACCCTAGCCCTATGTATATGACACGTCTCCCTACCCATCAGTACAGCAAGCATTCCACCTCAAACATAAGAAATATGTCTGACAAAAGAGTTACTTTGATAGAGTAAAACTTAGAGGTTTATTTCTAGAATTATAGGAATCGAACCTAATCCTAAGAATCCAAAAATCTTCGTGCTACCAATATTACACCACATTCTAAAGTAAGGTCAGCTAAATAAGCTATCGGGCCCATACCCCGAAAATGTTGGTTTATACCCTTCCCATACTAATCAAACCCCCTATTTTTATTATCATTATATCAACCGTTATTTCAGGAACTATAATCGTAATAACAGCCTCCCATTGACTTATAGTCTGAATCGGCCTCGAAATAAACCTATTAGCCATTATTCCCATCCTCATAAAAAAATATAATCCACGAGCCATAGAAGCAGCCACAAAATATTTCCTGACACAAGCAACTGCTTCAGTACTCCTAATAATAGGAATCATCATCAACCTACTGCATTCAGGACAATGAACTGTATCAAAAGATCTCAACCCCATAGCATCTATCATAATAACAACCGCCTTAGCAATAAAACTAGGACTAGCCCCATTCCACTTCTGAGTGCCCGAAGTTACACAAGGAATCTCCATATCCTCAGGCCTAATCCTACTCACATGACAAAAAATTGCTCCACTATCAATCCTATACCAAATCTCACCCACCATCAATCCCAACCTACTCCTAACAATAGCCATCGTATCAGTTATAGTCGGAGGCTGAGGAGGACTTAACCAAACCCAACTACGAAAAATTATAGCATATTCCTCAATTGCCCACATAGGCTGAATAGCAGCCATCATAATATATAGCCCCACAATAATAATTTTAAACCTGACCATCTACATCATCATAACACTAACCACCTTCATATTATTCATACACAACTCCACCACCACAACATCATCCCTATCACAAACATGAAACAAAACACCCCTAATCACCTCATTTATCCTAGTACTAATAATGTCTCTAGGCGGCCTTCCTCCACTCTCCGGCTTCATCCCAAAATGAATAATCATTCCGGGACTAACTAAAAACGAAATAATTATAATGCCCACACTACTAGCTATAACAGCACTACTTAACCTGTACTTCTACATACGACTAACGTATACCACTGCACTGACTATATTCCCCTCAAACAACTGTATAAAAATAAAATGACGATTCGAGTGCACAGAAAAAACAATCCTTTTACCCCCCCCCCTCCCTTAATTGTAATATCCACCATGCTACTTACCACTCGCACCAATACTATCCATCCTAGATTAGAAGTTTAGGTTAAATTAGACCAAGAGCCTTCAAAGCTCTAAGTAAGCCCTAACAGACTTAACTTCTGCATACCAATTAATCCTAAGGACTGCAAGAATCTATCTTACATCAATTGATTGCAAATCAAACACTTTAATTAAGCTAAGCCCTTACTAGATTGGTGGGCCCCAACCCCACGAAATTTTAGTTAACAGCTAAATACCCTAGTCCACTGGCTTCAATCTACTTCTCCCGCCGTCTAGAAAAAAAAGGCGGGAGAAGCCCCGGCAGCGTCAAGCTGCTTCTTTGAATTTGCAATTCAATATGACATTCACTGCAGGACTTGGTAAAAAGAGGACTGAACCTCTGTCTTTAGATTTACAGTCTAATGCTTACTCAGCCATTTTACCTATGTTCATAAACCGCTGACTATTTTCAACCAATCACAAAGATATTGGAACTCTTTACCTTCTATTTGGCGCCTGGGCCGGTATGGTAGGGACCGCTCTCAGTCTCTTCATCCGAGCCGAACTGGGTCAACCTGGCACGCTACTAGGGGACGACCAAATTTATAATGTAGTCGTCACCGCCCATGCCTTTGTAATAATCTTCTTTATAGTAATGCCTATTATGATTGGAGGATTCGGAAACTGATTGGTTCCACTAATAATTGGAGCCCCCGATATAGCATTCCCTCGAATGAATAATATGAGCTTCTGACTCCTTCCCCCGTCTTTCCTACTTTTGCTCGCATCATCTATGGTAGAGGCTGGAGCAGGGACTGGATGGACAGTACACCCACCTCTAGCCGGCAACCTAGCTCATGCAGGAGCATCCGTAGATCTAACTATTTTTTCACTACACCTAGCAGGTGTCCCCTCAATCTTAGGTGCTATTAATTTTATTACTACTATTATTAATATAAAACCCCCTGCTCTATCCCAATATCAAACACCCCTATTTGTCTGATCGGTCTTAATCACTGCTGTATTGCTACTTCTATCACTACCAGTTTTAGCAGCAGGCATCACTATACTACTGACAGATCGAAATCTGAACACCACATTTTTTGACCCCGCCGGAGGAGGGGATCCTATCTTATATCAACACCTATTCTGATTTTTCGGTCACCCAGAAGTCTACATTTTAATTTTACCCGGGTTTGGAATAATTTCACATATTGTTACCTACTACTCAGGTAAAAAAGAACCTTTTGGCTACATGGGAATAGTCTGAGCTATAACATCAATTGGCTTTCTGGGCTTTATCGTATGAGCCCATCCCATGTTTACTGTGGGGATAGATGTGGACACACGAGCATACTTTACATCAGCTACTATAATTATTGCTATTCCCACTGGGGTAAAAGTATTTAGCTGACTGGCCACTCTTCATGGAGGTAATATCAAATGGTCCCCTGCTATGCTATGAGCTCTGGGATTCGTTTTCCTATTCACCGTAGGAGGCTTAACAGGAATTGTACTAGCAAATTCCTCATTAGATATTGTTCTTCACGACACATACTACGTAGTAGCCCACTTCCACTATGTCTTGTCAATAGGAGCAGTATTTGCTCTCATAGGAGGCTTCGTCCATTGATTCCCCCTATTCTCAGGGTATACTCTCGATAACACTTGGGCAAAAATTCATTTTACGATTATGTTCGTAGGTGTCAATATAACGTTTTTCCCTCAGCATTTTCTAGGCCTGTCCGGAATGCCTCGACGTTATTCTGACTACCCAGACGCATATACAACTTGAAACACAATCTCCTCAATAGGCTCTTTTATTTCACTAACAGCAGTAATATTAATAGTTTGTATAGTGTGAGAAGCTTTTGCATCAAAGCGAGAAGTGGCCATAGTGGAACTAACCACAACTAATCTTGAATGGCTGCATGGATGTCCCCCTCCATATCACACATTTGAAGAGCCAACCTGTGTGCTGTTAAAATAAGAAAGGAAGGAATCGAACCTCCTTAGACTGGTTTCAAGCCAATACCATAACCATTATGTCTTTCTCAATCAAGAAGTATTAGTAAAACAATTACATAACTCTGTCAAGGTTAAATTATAGGTTTAAGCCCTATGTACTTCCATGGCATACCCCTTCCAACTAGGTTTTCAAGATGCTACATCCCCCATCATAGAAGAGCTCCTACACTTCCATGATCACACACTAATAATTGTATTCCTAATTAGCTCCCTAGTCCTTTATATCATCTCACTAATACTAACAACCAAACTCACGCACACAAGCACAATGGATGCCCAAGAAGTAGAAACCATCTGAACCATTTTACCAGCTATCATCTTAATTCTCATTGCCCTACCCTCCTTACGAATTCTCTATATAATAGACGAGATTAATAGCCCCTCTCTTACTGTAAAGACCATGGGACATCAATGGTATTGAAGCTATGAATACACTGACTCTGAAGACCTAAGCTTTGACTCCTGTATAATTCCCACTCAAGAGCCAAAGCCCGGAGAACTCCGACTATTAGAAGTTGATAACCGAGTAGCACTACCAATAGAAGTGACCATTCGCGTGTTAATCTCGTCAGAAGACGTACTACACTCATGAGCCGTCCCATCCCTGGGCCTAAAAACTGATGCTATTCCAGGCCGACTAAACCAAACAACCCTAATGGGTACACGACCTGGACTCTATTATGGTCAGTGCTCAGAGATCTGCGGCTCAAACCACAGTTTTATGCCCATTGTTCTTGAACTAGTCCCATTAGCATATTTTGAAAAATGATCTGCGTCTATACTGTAAATTCATTAAGAAGCTAAACTAGCGTTAACCTTTTAAGTTAAAAACTGGGAGTTTAAACCTCCCCTTAATGACATGCCACAGTTAGATACATCAACCTGATTCATCACTATTATTTCAAGAATTATAACACTATTTATTATATTTCAACTAAAAATCTCAAAACACCTGTATCCTTCAAGCCCGGAACCCAAATCTACAGCTGCACTAAAACAGCCTAACCCTTGAGAAAAAAAAAAAGGAACGAAAATCTATTCACCTCTTTCACTACCCCAACAATAATAGGATTGCCTGTTGTCGTATTAATTATGATGTTCCCCAGCATTCTATTCCCCTCACCTAACCGACTAATTAATAACCGTTTAGTCTCACTTCAACAGTGATTAGTACAACTAACTTCAAAACAAATACTAGCCATTCACAATCACAAAGGACAAACTTGGGCCCTAATACTCATAGCTCTCATTTTATTTATTGGATCAACAAACCTGTTAGGTCTACTGCCTCACTCATTTACTCCAACTACCCAATTATCAATAAACTTAGGAATAGCTATTCCCCTATGAGCCGGTACCGTAATCACCGGGTTTCGCCACAAAACTAAAGCGTCCCTGGCCCACTTTTCTACCACAAGGAACACCAATCCCCCTGATCCCTATGCTTGTAATTATTGAAACCATTAGCCTTTTTATCCAGCCCGTGGCTCTGGCCGTACGACTTACAGCTAACATTACTGCAGGCCACCTATTCATACACTTAATTGGAGGAGCTGCTCTGGCCCTAACAAACATTAGTACCTCTGTTGCTTTAATTACCTTTATTATCCTCATCCTACTGACAATCCTTGAATTTGCTGTGGCTCTAATCCAAGCCTACGTCTTTACCCTACTTGTAAGCCTGTATCTACATGACAATACTTAATGACCCATCAAACCCACGCATACCATATGGTTAACCCCAGTCCATGGCCACTTACGGGAGCCCTTTCAGCCCTACTGATAACTTCAGGTCTGGCCATATGATTTCACTACAACTCAATACTATTATTGACCCTAGGTATAACCACTAACCTACTGACTATATATCAATGGTGACGAGACATTATTCGGGAAAGCACATTCCAAGGTCACCACACACCCATCGTTCAAAAAGGTCTCCGTTATGGAATAATTCTCTTTATCACCTCAGACGTATTCTTCTTCGCAGGCTTTGTCTGGGCCTTCTACCACTCAAGTCTAGCCCCAACTCCTGAATTGGGAGGATGCTGACCACCAACAGGTATTATTCCCCTAAACCCCCTAGAAGTCCCACTACTCAATACCTCCGTACTTCTAGCTTCCGGAGTGTCAGTCACCTGAGCTCACCACAGCTTAATAGAAGGGAATCGAAAACACATACTCCAAGCACTGTTTATTACAATCTCCCTAGGAGTCTACTTCACCCTCCTCCAAGCCTCCGAATACTATGAAACATCATTCACAATCTCAGACGGAGTCTACGGATCCACCTTCTTCATGGCTACAGGATTCCACGGACTACACGTAATTATCGGCTCTACCTTCCTAATTGTATGCTTCTTGCGCCAACTAAAAGATCACTTCACATCGAGCCACCACTTTGGATTTGAAGCCGCTTGCTTGAGATTGACATTTCGTAGACGTGGTTTGACTATTCCTATACGTTTCTATTTATTGATGAGGATCCTATTCCTTTAGTATTAACAAGTACAGTTGACTTCCAATCAACCAGTTTCGGTATAATCCGAAAGGGAATAACAAACGTAATACTCGCCCTGCTCACCAATACACTTCTACCCACACTACTTGCACTCATCGCATTCTGACTACCCCAACTAAATATCTATGCAGAAAAAGCAAGTCCTTATGAATGTGGATTTGACCCCATAGGATCCGCCCGCCTGCCTTTCTCTATAAAATTTTTCTTAGTAGCGATTACATTCTTGCTATTTGACCTAGAAATTGCACTACTACGCCCTCTTCCTTGGGCCTCACAAACAAACAAATTATCAACCATACTTACCATAGCTCTTCTACTAATCTCTCTATTAGCCGCAAGCCTAGCCTACGAATGAACCCAAAAAGGACTAGAGTGAACTGAATATGATAATTAGTTTAAACTAAAACAAATGATTTCGACTCATTAGATTGTAGCTTACCCTATAATTATCAGATGTCCATAGTCTATATTAATATCTTCCTGGCTTTCCTCATGTCACTTATAGGACTACTGATGTACCGATCCCACCTAATATCTTCCCTCCTAGGTCTAGAAGGCATAATACTATCCCTATTTATCATGATAACCGTGGCAATTCTAAATAATCACTTCACACTAGCTAGCATGACTCCTATCATCCTGCTCGTATTTGCAGCCTGCGAGGCGGCACTGGGCTTATCCCTACTAGTAATGGTATCAAACACATATGGCACCGACTATGTACAAAACTTAAGCCTCCTACAATGCTAAAAATTATTGTCCCTACTGCCATACTCATACCGATAACATGACTATCAAAACCCAACATACTCTGAATTAACTCAACTACCTATAGCCTTCTGATCAGCCTTATTAGCCTCTCCTATTTAAATCAACTAGGCGACAACAGCCTAAATCTCTCATTACTATTTTTCTCAGACTCACTCTCTGCACCTCTACTAGTATTAACAACATGACTCCTACCACTGATGCTCATGGCTAGTCAATCACACCTGTCAAAAGAGACCTTAGCCCGAAAAAAAACTATACATCACAATACTTATTATCTTACAACTTCTCTTAATTATAACATTCACCGCCACAGAACTAATTATATTCTACATTCTATTTGAAGCCACATTAATCCCCACCCTCATTATTATCACTCGATGGGGTAATCAAACGGAGCGACTAAACGCTGGCCTATACTTTCTATTCTACACCTTGGTAGGCTCACTACCCCTCCTAGTCGCACTACTATACATCCAAAACACAACAGGGACCTTAAATTTCCTAATCATTCAATCATTCAACCACCTTCCTATGAATCCGAGCATCTTACCCACGATTCCGATATGACCAATTAATACACCTCTTATGAAATAGCTTTCTACCCCTTACCCTAGCCCTATGTATATGACACGTCTCCCTACCCATCAGTACAGCAAGCATTCCACCTCAAACATAAGAAATATGTCTGACAAAAGAGTTACTTTGATAGAGTAAAACTTAGAGGTTTATTTCTAGAATTATAGGAATCGAACCTAATCCTAAGAATCCAAAAATCTTCGTGCTACCAATATTACACCACATTCTAAAGTAAGGTCAGCTAAATAAGCTATCGGGCCCATACCCCGAAAATGTTGGTTTATACCCTTCCCATACTAATCAAACCCCCTATTTTTATTATCATTATATCAACCGTTATTTCAGGAACTATAATCGTAATAACAGCCTCCCATTGACTTATAGTCTGAATCGGCCTCGAAATAAACCTATTAGCCATTATTCCCATCCTCATAAAAAAATATAATCCACGAGCCATAGAAGCAGCCACAAAATATTTCCTGACACAAGCAACTGCTTCAGTACTCCTAATAATAGGAATCATCATCAACCTACTGCATTCAGGACAATGAACTGTATCAAAAGATCTCAACCCCATAGCATCTATCATAATAACAACCGCCTTAGCAATAAAACTAGGACTAGCCCCATTCCACTTCTGAGTGCCCGAAGTTACACAAGGAATCTCCATATCCTCAGGCCTAATCCTACTCACATGACAAAAAATTGCTCCACTATCAATCCTATACCAAATCTCACCCACCATCAATCCCAACCTACTCCTAACAATAGCCATCGTATCAGTTATAGTCGGAGGCTGAGGAGGACTTAACCAAACCCAACTACGAAAAATTATAGCATATTCCTCAATTGCCCACATAGGCTGAATAGCAGCCATCATAATATATAGCCCCACAATAATAATTTTAAACCTGACCATCTACATCATCATAACACTAACCACCTTCATATTATTCATACACAACTCCACCACCACAACATCATCCCTATCACAAACATGAAACAAAACACCCCTAATCACCTCATTTATCCTAGTACTAATAATGTCTCTAGGCGGCCTTCCTCCACTCTCCGGCTTCATCCCAAAATGAATAATCATTCCGGGACTAACTAAAAACGAAATAATTATAATGCCCACACTACTAGCTATAACAGCACTACTTAACCTGTACTTCTACATACGACTAACGTATACCACTGCACTGACTATATTCCCCTCAAACAACTGTATAAAAATAAAATGACGATTCGAGTGCACAGAAAAAACAATCCTTTTACCCCCCCCCCTCCCTTAATTGTAATATCCACCATGCTACTTACCACTCGCACCAATACTATCCATCCTAGATTAGAAGTTTAGGTTAAATTAGACCAAGAGCCTTCAAAGCTCTAAGTAAGCCCTAACAGACTTAACTTCTGCATACCAATTAATCCTAAGGACTGCAAGAATCTATCTTACATCAATTGATTGCAAATCAAACACTTTAATTAAGCTAAGCCCTTACTAGATTGGTGGGCCCCAACCCCACGAAATTTTAGTTAACAGCTAAATACCCTAGTCCACTGGCTTCAATCTACTTCTCCCGCCGTCTAGAAAAAAAAGGCGGGAGAAGCCCCGGCAGCGTCAAGCTGCTTCTTTGAATTTGCAATTCAATATGACATTCACTGCAGGACTTGGTAAAAAGAGGACTGAACCTCTGTCTTTAGATTTACAGTCTAATGCTTACTCAGCCATTTTACCTATGTTCATAAACCGCTGACTATTTTCAACCAATCACAAAGATATTGGAACTCTTTACCTTCTATTTGGCGCCTGGGCCGGTATGGTAGGGACCGCTCTCAGTCTCTTCATCCGAGCCGAACTGGGTCAACCTGGCACGCTACTAGGGGACGACCAAATTTATAATGTAGTCGTCACCGCCCATGCCTTTGTAATAATCTTCTTTATAGTAATGCCTATTATGATTGGAGGATTCGGAAACTGATTGGTTCCACTAATAATTGGAGCCCCCGATATAGCATTCCCTCGAATGAATAATATGAGCTTCTGACTCCTTCCCCCGTCTTTCCTACTTTTGCTCGCATCATCTATGGTAGAGGCTGGAGCAGGGACTGGATGGACAGTACACCCACCTCTAGCCGGCAACCTAGCTCATGCAGGAGCATCCGTAGATCTAACTATTTTTTCACTACACCTAGCAGGTGTCCCCTCAATCTTAGGTGCTATTAATTTTATTACTACTATTATTAATATAAAACCCCCTGCTCTATCCCAATATCAAACACCCCTATTTGTCTGATCGGTCTTAATCACTGCTGTATTGCTACTTCTATCACTACCAGTTTTAGCAGCAGGCATCACTATACTACTGACAGATCGAAATCTGAACACCACATTTTTTGACCCCGCCGGAGGAGGGGATCCTATCTTATATCAACACCTATTCTGATTTTTCGGTCACCCAGAAGTCTACATTTTAATTTTACCCGGGTTTGGAATAATTTCACATATTGTTACCTACTACTCAGGTAAAAAAGAACCTTTTGGCTACATGGGAATAGTCTGAGCTATAACATCAATTGGCTTTCTGGGCTTTATCGTATGAGCCCATCCCATGTTTACTGTGGGGATAGATGTGGACACACGAGCATACTTTACATCAGCTACTATAATTATTGCTATTCCCACTGGGGTAAAAGTATTTAGCTGACTGGCCACTCTTCATGGAGGTAATATCAAATGGTCCCCTGCTATGCTATGAGCTCTGGGATTCGTTTTCCTATTCACCGTAGGAGGCTTAACAGGAATTGTACTAGCAAATTCCTCATTAGATATTGTTCTTCACGACACATACTACGTAGTAGCCCACTTCCACTATGTCTTGTCAATAGGAGCAGTATTTGCTCTCATAGGAGGCTTCGTCCATTGATTCCCCCTATTCTCAGGGTATACTCTCGATAACACTTGGGCAAAAATTCATTTTACGATTATGTTCGTAGGTGTCAATATAACGTTTTTCCCTCAGCATTTTCTAGGCCTGTCCGGAATGCCTCGACGTTATTCTGACTACCCAGACGCATATACAACTTGAAACACAATCTCCTCAATAGGCTCTTTTATTTCACTAACAGCAGTAATATTAATAGTTTGTATAGTGTGAGAAGCTTTTGCATCAAAGCGAGAAGTGGCCATAGTGGAACTAACCACAACTAATCTTGAATGGCTGCATGGATGTCCCCCTCCATATCACACATTTGAAGAGCCAACCTGTGTGCTGTTAAAATAAGAAAGGAAGGAATCGAACCTCCTTAGACTGGTTTCAAGCCAATACCATAACCATTATGTCTTTCTCAATCAAGAAGTATTAGTAAAACAATTACATAACTCTGTCAAGGTTAAATTATAGGTTTAAGCCCTATGTACTTCCATGGCATACCCCTTCCAACTAGGTTTTCAAGATGCTACATCCCCCATCATAGAAGAGCTCCTACACTTCCATGATCACACACTAATAATTGTATTCCTAATTAGCTCCCTAGTCCTTTATATCATCTCACTAATACTAACAACCAAACTCACGCACACAAGCACAATGGATGCCCAAGAAGTAGAAACCATCTGAACCATTTTACCAGCTATCATCTTAATTCTCATTGCCCTACCCTCCTTACGAATTCTCTATATAATAGACGAGATTAATAGCCCCTCTCTTACTGTAAAGACCATGGGACATCAATGGTATTGAAGCTATGAATACACTGACTCTGAAGACCTAAGCTTTGACTCCTGTATAATTCCCACTCAAGAGCCAAAGCCCGGAGAACTCCGACTATTAGAAGTTGATAACCGAGTAGCACTACCAATAGAAGTGACCATTCGCGTGTTAATCTCGTCAGAAGACGTACTACACTCATGAGCCGTCCCATCCCTGGGCCTAAAAACTGATGCTATTCCAGGCCGACTAAACCAAACAACCCTAATGGGTACACGACCTGGACTCTATTATGGTCAGTGCTCAGAGATCTGCGGCTCAAACCACAGTTTTATGCCCATTGTTCTTGAACTAGTCCCATTAGCATATTTTGAAAAATGATCTGCGTCTATACTGTAAATTCATTAAGAAGCTAAACTAGCGTTAACCTTTTAAGTTAAAAACTGGGAGTTTAAACCTCCCCTTAATGACATGCCACAGTTAGATACATCAACCTGATTCATCACTATTATTTCAAGAATTATAACACTATTTATTATATTTCAACTAAAAATCTCAAAACACCTGTATCCTTCAAGCCCGGAACCCAAATCTACAGCTGCACTAAAACAGCCTAACCCTTGAGAAAAAAAAAAAGGAACGAAAATCTATTCACCTCTTTCACTACCCCAACAATAATAGGATTGCCTGTTGTCGTATTAATTATGATGTTCCCCAGCATTCTATTCCCCTCACCTAACCGACTAATTAATAACCGTTTAGTCTCACTTCAACAGTGATTAGTACAACTAACTTCAAAACAAATACTAGCCATTCACAATCACAAAGGACAAACTTGGGCCCTAATACTCATAGCTCTCATTTTATTTATTGGATCAACAAACCTGTTAGGTCTACTGCCTCACTCATTTACTCCAACTACCCAATTATCAATAAACTTAGGAATAGCTATTCCCCTATGAGCCGGTACCGTAATCACCGGGTTTCGCCACAAAACTAAAGCGTCCCTGGCCCACTTTTCTACCACAAGGAACACCAATCCCCCTGATCCCTATGCTTGTAATTATTGAAACCATTAGCCTTTTTATCCAGCCCGTGGCTCTGGCCGTACGACTTACAGCTAACATTACTGCAGGCCACCTATTCATACACTTAATTGGAGGAGCTGCTCTGGCCCTAACAAACATTAGTACCTCTGTTGCTTTAATTACCTTTATTATCCTCATCCTACTGACAATCCTTGAATTTGCTGTGGCTCTAATCCAAGCCTACGTCTTTACCCTACTTGTAAGCCTGTATCTACATGACAATACTTAATGACCCATCAAACCCACGCATACCATATGGTTAACCCCAGTCCATGGCCACTTACGGGAGCCCTTTCAGCCCTACTGATAACTTCAGGTCTGGCCATATGATTTCACTACAACTCAATACTATTATTGACCCTAGGTATAACCACTAACCTACTGACTATATATCAATGGTGACGAGACATTATTCGGGAAAGCACATTCCAAGGTCACCACACACCCATCGTTCAAAAAGGTCTCCGTTATGGAATAATTCTCTTTATCACCTCAGACGTATTCTTCTTCGCAGGCTTTGTCTGGGCCTTCTACCACTCAAGTCTAGCCCCAACTCCTGAATTGGGAGGATGCTGACCACCAACAGGTATTATTCCCCTAAACCCCCTAGAAGTCCCACTACTCAATACCTCCGTACTTCTAGCTTCCGGAGTGTCAGTCACCTGAGCTCACCACAGTTTAATAGAAGGGAATCGAAAACACATACTCCAAGCACTGTTTATTACAATCTCCCTAGGAGTCTACTTCACCCTCCTCCAAGCCTCCGAATACTATGAAACATCATTCACAATCTCAGACGGAGTCTACGGATCCACCTTCTTCATGGCTACAGGATTCCACGGACTACACGTAATTATCGGCTCTACCTTCCTAATTGTATGCTTCTTGCGCCAACTAAAAGATCACTTCACATCGAGCCACCACTTTGGATTTGAAGCCGCTTGCTTGAGATTGACATTTCGTAGACGTGGTTTGACTATTCCTATACGTTTCTATTTATTGATGAGGATCCTATTCCTTTAGTATTAACAAGTACAGTTGACTTCCAATCAACCAGTTTCGGTATAATCCGAAAGGGAATAACAAACGTAATACTCGCCCTGCTCACCAATACACTTCTACCCACACTACTTGCACTCATCGCATTCTGACTACCCCAACTAAATATCTATGCAGAAAAAGCAAGTCCTTATGAATGTGGATTTGACCCCATAGGATCCGCCCGCCTGCCTTTCTCTATAAAATTTTTCTTAGTAGCGATTACATTCTTGCTATTTGACCTAGAAATTGCACTACTACGCCCTCTTCCTTGGGCCTCACAAACAAACAAATTATCAACCATACTTACCATAGCTCTTCTACTAATCTCTCTATTAGCCGCAAGCCTAGCCTACGAATGAACCCAAAAAGGACTAGAGTGAACTGAATATGATAATTAGTTTAAACTAAAACAAATGATTTCGACTCATTAGATTGTAGCTTACCCTATAATTATCAGATGTCCATAGTCTATATTAATATCTTCCTGGCTTTCCTCATGTCACTTATAGGACTACTGATGTACCGATCCCACCTAATATCTTCCCTCCTAGGTCTAGAAGGCATAATACTATCCCTATTTATCATGATAACCGTGGCAATTCTAAATAATCACTTCACACTAGCTAGCATGACTCCTATCATCCTGCTCGTATTTGCAGCCTGCGAGGCGGCACTGGGCTTATCCCTACTAGTAATGGTATCAAACACATATGGCACCGACTATGTACAAAACTTAAGCCTCCTACAATGCTAAAAATTATTGTCCCTACTGCCATACTCATACCGATAACATGACTATCAAAACCCAACATACTCTGAATTAACTCAACTACCTATAGCCTTCTGATCAGCCTTATTAGCCTCTCCTATTTAAATCAACTAGGCGACAACAGCCTAAATCTCTCATTACTATTTTTCTCAGACTCACTCTCTGCACCTCTACTAGTATTAACAACATGACTCCTACCACTGATGCTCATGGCTAGTCAATCACACCTGTCAAAAGAGACCTTAGCCCGAAAAAAAACTATACATCACAATACTTATTATCTTACAACTTCTCTTAATTATAACATTCACCGCCACAGAACTAATTATATTCTACATTCTATTTGAAGCCACATTAATCCCCACCCTCATTATTATCACTCGATGGGGTAATCAAACGGAGCGACTAAACGCTGGCCTATACTTTCTATTCTACACCTTGGTAGGCTCACTACCCCTCCTAGTCGCACTACTATACATCCAAAACACAACAGGGACCTTAAATTTCCTAATCATTCAATCATTCAACCACCTTCCTATGAATCCGAGCATCTTACCCACGATTCCGATATGACCAATTAATACACCTCTTATGAAATAGCTTTCTACCCCTTACCCTAGCCCTATGTATATGACACGTCTCCCTACCCATCAGTACAGCAAGCATTCCACCTCAAACATAAGAAATATGTCTGACAAAAGAGTTACTTTGATAGAGTAAAACTTAGAGGTTTATTTCTAGAATTATAGGAATCGAACCTAATCCTAAGAATCCAAAAATCTTCGTGCTACCAATATTACACCACATTCTAAAGTAAGGTCAGCTAAATAAGCTATCGGGCCCATACCCCGAAAATGTTGGTTTATACCCTTCCCATACTAATCAAACCCCCTATTTTTATTATCATTATATCAACCGTTATTTCAGGAACTATAATCGTAATAACAGCCTCCCATTGACTTATAGTCTGAATCGGCCTCGAAATAAACCTATTAGCCATTATTCCCATCCTCATAAAAAAATATAATCCACGAGCCATAGAAGCAGCCACAAAATATTTCCTGACACAAGCAACTGCTTCAGTACTCCTAATAATAGGAATCATCATCAACCTACTGCATTCAGGACAATGAACTGTATCAAAAGATCTCAACCCCATAGCATCTATCATAATAACAACCGCCTTAGCAATAAAACTAGGACTAGCCCCATTCCACTTCTGAGTGCCCGAAGTTACACAAGGAATCTCCATATCCTCAGGCCTAATCCTACTCACATGACAAAAAATTGCTCCACTATCAATCCTATACCAAATCTCACCCACCATCAATCCCAACCTACTCCTAACAATAGCCATCGTATCAGTTATAGTCGGAGGCTGAGGAGGACTTAACCAAACCCAACTACGAAAAATTATAGCATATTCCTCAATTGCCCACATAGGCTGAATAGCAGCCATCATAATATATAGCCCCACAATAATAATTTTAAACCTGACCATCTACATCATCATAACACTAACCACCTTCATATTATTCATACACAACTCCACCACCACAACATCATCCCTATCACAAACATGAAACAAAACACCCCTAATCACCTCATTTATCCTAGTACTAATAATGTCTCTAGGCGGCCTTCCTCCACTCTCCGGCTTCATCCCAAAATGAATAATCATTCCGGGACTAACTAAAAACGAAATAATTATAATGCCCACACTACTAGCTATAACAGCACTACTTAACCTGTACTTCTACATACGACTAACGTATACCACTGCACTGACTATATTCCCCTCAAACAACTGTATAAAAATAAAATGACGATTCGAGTGCACAGAAAAAACAATCCTTTTACCCCCCCCCCTCCCTTAATTGTAATATCCACCATGCTACTTACCACTCGCACCAATACTATCCATCCTAGATTAGAAGTTTAGGTTAAATTAGACCAAGAGCCTTCAAAGCTCTAAGTAAGCCCTAACAGACTTAACTTCTGCATACCAATTAATCCTAAGGACTGCAAGAATCTATCTTACATCAATTGATTGCAAATCAAACACTTTAATTAAGCTAAGCCCTTACTAGATTGGTGGGCCCCAACCCCACGAAATTTTAGTTAACAGCTAAATACCCTAGTCCACTGGCTTCAATCTACTTCTCCCGCCGTCTAGAAAAAAAAGGCGGGAGAAGCCCCGGCAGCGTCAAGCTGCTTCTTTGAATTTGCAATTCAATATGACATTCACTGCAGGACTTGGTAAAAAGAGGACTGAACCTCTGTCTTTAGATTTACAGTCTAATGCTTACTCAGCCATTTTACCTATGTTCATAAACCGCTGACTATTTTCAACCAATCACAAAGATATTGGAACTCTTTACCTTCTATTTGGCGCCTGGGCCGGTATGGTAGGGACCGCTCTCAGTCTCTTCATCCGAGCCGAACTGGGTCAACCTGGCACGCTACTAGGGGACGACCAAATTTATAATGTAGTCGTCACCGCCCATGCCTTTGTAATAATCTTCTTTATAGTAATGCCTATTATGATTGGAGGATTCGGAAACTGATTGGTTCCACTAATAATTGGAGCCCCCGATATAGCATTCCCTCGAATGAATAATATGAGCTTCTGACTCCTTCCCCCGTCTTTCCTACTTTTGCTCGCATCATCTATGGTAGAGGCTGGAGCAGGGACTGGATGGACAGTACACCCACCTCTAGCCGGCAACCTAGCTCATGCAGGAGCATCCGTAGATCTAACTATTTTTTCACTACACCTAGCAGGTGTCCCCTCAATCTTAGGTGCTATTAATTTTATTACTACTATTATTAATATAAAACCCCCTGCTCTATCCCAATATCAAACACCCCTATTTGTCTGATCGGTCTTAATCACTGCTGTATTGCTACTTCTATCACTACCAGTTTTAGCAGCAGGCATCACTATACTACTGACAGATCGAAATCTGAACACCACATTTTTTGACCCCGCCGGAGGAGGGGATCCTATCTTATATCAACACCTATTCTGATTTTTCGGTCACCCAGAAGTCTACATTTTAATTTTACCCGGGTTTGGAATAATTTCACATATTGTTACCTACTACTCAGGTAAAAAAGAACCTTTTGGCTACATGGGAATAGTCTGAGCTATAACATCAATTGGCTTTCTGGGCTTTATCGTATGAGCCCATCCCATGTTTACTGTGGGGATAGATGTGGACACACGAGCATACTTTACATCAGCTACTATAATTATTGCTATTCCCACTGGGGTAAAAGTATTTAGCTGACTGGCCACTCTTCATGGAGGTAATATCAAATGGTCCCCTGCTATGCTATGAGCTCTGGGATTCGTTTTCCTATTCACCGTAGGAGGCTTAACAGGAATTGTACTAGCAAATTCCTCATTAGATATTGTTCTTCACGACACATACTACGTAGTAGCCCACTTCCACTATGTCTTGTCAATAGGAGCAGTATTTGCTCTCATAGGAGGCTTCGTCCATTGATTCCCCCTATTCTCAGGGTATACTCTCGATAACACTTGGGCAAAAATTCATTTTACGATTATGTTCGTAGGTGTCAATATAACGTTTTTCCCTCAGCATTTTCTAGGCCTGTCCGGAATGCCTCGACGTTATTCTGACTACCCAGACGCATATACAACTTGAAACACAATCTCCTCAATAGGCTCTTTTATTTCACTAACAGCAGTAATATTAATAGTTTGTATAGTGTGAGAAGCTTTTGCATCAAAGCGAGAAGTGGCCATAGTGGAACTAACCACAACTAATCTTGAATGGCTGCATGGATGTCCCCCTCCATATCACACATTTGAAGAGCCAACCTGTGTGCTGTTAAAATAAGAAAGGAAGGAATCGAACCTCCTTAGACTGGTTTCAAGCCAATACCATAACCATTATGTCTTTCTCAATCAAGAAGTATTAGTAAAACAATTACATAACTCTGTCAAGGTTAAATTATAGGTTTAAGCCCTATGTACTTCCATGGCATACCCCTTCCAACTAGGTTTTCAAGATGCTACATCCCCCATCATAGAAGAGCTCCTACACTTCCATGATCACACACTAATAATTGTATTCCTAATTAGCTCCCTAGTCCTTTATATCATCTCACTAATACTAACAACCAAACTCACGCACACAAGCACAATGGATGCCCAAGAAGTAGAAACCATCTGAACCATTTTACCAGCTATCATCTTAATTCTCATTGCCCTACCCTCCTTACGAATTCTCTATATAATAGACGAGATTAATAGCCCCTCTCTTACTGTAAAGACCATGGGACATCAATGGTATTGAAGCTATGAATACACTGACTCTGAAGACCTAAGCTTTGACTCCTGTATAATTCCCACTCAAGAGCCAAAGCCCGGAGAACTCCGACTATTAGAAGTTGATAACCGAGTAGCACTACCAATAGAAGTGACCATTCGCGTGTTAATCTCGTCAGAAGACGTACTACACTCATGAGCCGTCCCATCCCTGGGCCTAAAAACTGATGCTATTCCAGGCCGACTAAACCAAACAACCCTAATGGGTACACGACCTGGACTCTATTATGGTCAGTGCTCAGAGATCTGCGGCTCAAACCACAGTTTTATGCCCATTGTTCTTGAACTAGTCCCATTAGCATATTTTGAAAAATGATCTGCGTCTATACTGTAAATTCATTAAGAAGCTAAACTAGCGTTAACCTTTTAAGTTAAAAACTGGGAGTTTAAACCTCCCCTTAATGACATGCCACAGTTAGATACATCAACCTGATTCATCACTATTATTTCAAGAATTATAACACTATTTATTATATTTCAACTAAAAATCTCAAAACACCTGTATCCTTCAAGCCCGGAACCCAAATCTACAGCTGCACTAAAACAGCCTAACCCTTGAGAAAAAAAAAAAGGAACGAAAATCTATTCACCTCTTTCACTACCCCAACAATAATAGGATTGCCTGTTGTCGTATTAATTATGATGTTCCCCAGCATTCTATTCCCCTCACCTAACCGACTAATTAATAACCGTTTAGTCTCACTTCAACAGTGATTAGTACAACTAACTTCAAAACAAATACTAGCCATTCACAATCACAAAGGACAAACTTGGGCCCTAATACTCATAGCTCTCATTTTATTTATTGGATCAACAAACCTGTTAGGTCTACTGCCTCACTCATTTACTCCAACTACCCAATTATCAATAAACTTAGGAATAGCTATTCCCCTATGAGCCGGTACCGTAATCACCGGGTTTCGCCACAAAACTAAAGCGTCCCTGGCCCACTTTTCTACCACAAGGAACACCAATCCCCCTGATCCCTATGCTTGTAATTATTGAAACCATTAGCCTTTTTATCCAGCCCGTGGCTCTGGCCGTACGACTTACAGCTAACATTACTGCAGGCCACCTATTCATACACTTAATTGGAGGAGCTGCTCTGGCCCTAACAAACATTAGTACCTCTGTTGCTTTAATTACCTTTATTATCCTCATCCTACTGACAATCCTTGAATTTGCTGTGGCTCTAATCCAAGCCTACGTCTTTACCCTACTTGTAAGCCTGTATCTACATGACAATACTTAATGACCCATCAAACCCACGCATACCATATGGTTAACCCCAGTCCATGGCCACTTACGGGAGCCCTTTCAGCCCTACTGATAACTTCAGGTCTGGCCATATGATTTCACTACAACTCAATACTATTATTGACCCTAGGTATAACCACTAACCTACTGACTATATATCAATGGTGACGAGACATTATTCGGGAAAGCACATTCCAAGGTCACCACACACCCATCGTTCAAAAAGGTCTCCGTTATGGAATAATTCTCTTTATCACCTCAGACGTATTCTTCTTCGCAGGCTTTGTCTGGGCCTTCTACCACTCAAGTCTAGCCCCAACTCCTGAATTGGGAGGATGCTGACCACCAACAGGTATTATTCCCCTAAACCCCCTAGAAGTCCCACTACTCAATACCTCCGTACTTCTAGCTTCCGGAGTGTCAGTCACCTGAGCTCACCACAGTTTAATAGAAGGGAATCGAAAACACATACTCCAAGCACTGTTTATTACAATCTCCCTAGGAGTCTACTTCACCCTCCTCCAAGCCTCCGAATACTATGAAACATCATTCACAATCTCAGACGGAGTCTACGGATCCACCTTCTTCATGGCTACAGGATTCCACGGACTACACGTAATTATCGGCTCTACCTTCCTAATTGTATGCTTCTTGCGCCAACTAAAAGATCACTTCACATCGAGCCACCACTTTGGATTTGAAGCCGCTTGCTTGAGATTGACATTTCGTAGACGTGGTTTGACTATTCCTATACGTTTCTATTTATTGATGAGGATCCTATTCCTTTAGTATTAACAAGTACAGTTGACTTCCAATCAACCAGTTTCGGTATAATCCGAAAGGGAATAACAAACGTAATACTCGCCCTGCTCACCAATACACTTCTACCCACACTACTTGCACTCATCGCATTCTGACTACCCCAACTAAATATCTATGCAGAAAAAGCAAGTCCTTATGAATGTGGATTTGACCCCATAGGATCCGCCCGCCTGCCTTTCTCTATAAAATTTTTCTTAGTAGCGATTACATTCTTGCTATTTGACCTAGAAATTGCACTACTACGCCCTCTTCCTTGGGCCTCACAAACAAACAAATTATCAACCATACTTACCATAGCTCTTCTACTAATCTCTCTATTAGCCGCAAGCCTAGCCTACGAATGAACCCAAAAAGGACTAGAGTGAACTGAATATGATAATTAGTTTAAACTAAAACAAATGATTTCGACTCATTAGATTGTAGCTTACCCTATAATTATCAGATGTCCATAGTCTATATTAATATCTTCCTGGCTTTCCTCATGTCACTTATAGGACTACTGATGTACCGATCCCACCTAATATCTTCCCTCCTAGGTCTAGAAGGCATAATACTATCCCTATTTATCATGATAACCGTGGCAATTCTAAATAATCACTTCACACTAGCTAGCATGACTCCTATCATCCTGCTCGTATTTGCAGCCTGCGAGGCGGGCACTGGGCTTATCCCTACTAGTAATGGTATCAAACACATATGGCACCGACTATGTACAAAACTTAAGCCTCCTACAATGCTAAAAATTATTGTCCCTACTGCCATACTCATACCGATAACATGACTATCAAAACCCAACATACTCTGAATTAACTCAACTACCTATAGCCTTCTGATCAGCCTTATTAGCCTCTCCTATTTAAATCAACTAGGCGACAACAGCCTAAATCTCTCATTACTATTTTTCTCAGACTCACTCTCTGCACCTCTACTAGTATTAACAACATGACTCCTACCACTGATGCTCATGGCTAGTCAATCACACCTGTCAAAAGAGACCTTAGCCCGAAAAAAAACTATACATCACAATACTTATTATCTTACAACTTCTCTTAATTATAACATTCACCGCCACAGAACTAATTATATTCTACATTCTATTTGAAGCCACATTAATCCCCACCCTCATTATTATCACTCGATGGGGTAATCAAACGGTAGCGACTAAACGCTGGCCTTATACTTTCTATTCTACACCTTGGTAGGCTCACTACCCCTCCTAGTCGCACTACTATACATCCAAAACACAACAGGGACCTTAAATTTCCTAATCATTCAATCATTCAACCACCTTCCTATGAATCCGAGCATCTTACCCACGATTCCGATATGACCAATTAATACACCTCTTATGAAATAGCTTTCTACCCCTTACCCTAGCCCTATGTATATGACACGTCTCCCTACCCATCAGTACAGCAAGCATTCCACCTCAAACATAAGAAATATGTCTGACAAAAGAGTTACTTTGATAGAGTAAAACTTAGAGGTTTATTTCTAGAATTATAGGAATCGAACCTAATCCTAAGAATCCAAAAATCTTCGTGCTACCAATATTACACCACATTCTAAAGTAAGGTCAGCTAAATAAGCTATCGGGCCCATACCCCGAAAATGTTGGTTTATACCCTTCCCATACTAATCAAACCCCCTATTTTTATTATCATTATATCAACCGTTATTTCAGGAACTATAATCGTAATAACAGCCTCCCATTGACTTATAGTCTGAATCGGCCTCGAAATAAACCTATTAGCCATTATTCCCATCCTCATAAAAAAATATAATCCACGAGCCATAGAAGCAGCCACAAAATATTTCCTGACACAAGCAACTGCTTCAGTACTCCTAATAATAGGAATCATCATCAACCTACTGCATTCAGGACAATGAACTGTATCAAAAGATCTCAACCCCATAGCATCTATCATAATAACAACCGCCTTAGCAATAAAACTAGGACTAGCCCCATTCCACTTCTGAGTGCCCGAAGTTACACAAGGAATCTCCATATCCTCAGGCCTAATCCTACTCACATGACAAAAAATTGCTCCACTATCAATCCTATACCAAATCTCACCCACCATCAATCCCAACCTACTCCTAACAATAGCCATCGTATCAGTTATAGTCGGAGGCTGAGGAGGACTTAACCAAACCCAACTACGAAAAATTATAGCATATTCCTCAATTGCCCACATAGGCTGAATAGCAGCCATCATAATATATAGCCCCACAATAATAATTTTAAACCTGACCATCTACATCATCATAACACTAACCACCTTCATATTATTCATACACAACTCCACCACCACAACATCATCCCTATCACAAACATGAAACAAAACACCCCTAATCACCTCATTTATCCTAGTACTAATAATGTCTCTAGGCGGCCTTCCTCCACTCTCCGGCTTCATCCCAAAATGAATAATCATTCCGGGACTAACTAAAAACGAAATAATTATAATGCCCACACTACTAGCTATAACAGCACTACTTAACCTGTACTTCTACATACGACTAACGTATACCACTGCACTGACTATATTCCCCTCAAACAACTGTATAAAAATAAAATGACGATTCGAGTGCACAGAAAAAACAATCCTTTTACCCCCCCCCCTCCCTTAATTGTAATATCCACCATGCTACTTACCACTCGCACCAATACTATCCATCCTAGATTAGAAGTTTAGGTTAAATTAGACCAAGAGCCTTCAAAGCTCTAAGTAAGCCCTAACAGACTTAACTTCTGCATACCAATTAATCCTAAGGACTGCAAGAATCTATCTTACATCAATTGATTGCAAATCAAACACTTTAATTAAGCTAAGCCCTTACTAGATTGGTGGGCCCCAACCCCACGAAATTTTAGTTAACAGCTAAATACCCTAGTCCACTGGCTTCAATCTACTTCTCCCGCCGTCTAGAAAAAAAAGGCGGGAGAAGCCCCGGCAGCGTCAAGCTGCTTCTTTGAATTTGCAATTCAATATGACATTCACTGCAGGACTTGGTAAAAAGAGGACTGAACCTCTGTCTTTAGATTTACAGTCTAATGCTTACTCAGCCATTTTACCTATGTTCATAAACCGCTGACTATTTTCAACCAATCACAAAGATATTGGAACTCTTTACCTTCTATTTGGCGCCTGGGCCGGTATGGTAGGGACCGCTCTCAGTCTCTTCATCCGAGCCGAACTGGGTCAACCTGGCACGCTACTAGGGGACGACCAAATTTATAATGTAGTCGTCACCGCCCATGCCTTTGTAATAATCTTCTTTATAGTAATGCCTATTATGATTGGAGGATTCGGAAACTGATTGGTTCCACTAATAATTGGAGCCCCCGATATAGCATTCCCTCGAATGAATAATATGAGCTTCTGACTCCTTCCCCCGTCTTTCCTACTTTTGCTCGCATCATCTATGGTAGAGGCTGAGCAGGGACTGGATGGACAGTACACCCACCTCTAGCCGGCAACCTAGCTCATGCAGGAGCATCCGTAGATCTAACTATTTTTTCACTACACCTAGCAGGTGTCCCCTCAATCTTAGGTGCTATTAATTTTATTACTACTATTATTAATATAAAACCCCCTGCTCTATCCCAATATCAAACACCCCTATTTGTCTGATCGGTCTTAATCACTGCTGTATTGCTACTTCTATCACTACCAGTTTTAGCAGCAGGCATCACTATACTACTGACAGATCGAAATCTGAACACCACATTTTTTGACCCCGCCGGAGGAGGGGATCCTATCTTATATCAACACCTATTCTGATTTTTCGGTCACCCAGAAGTCTACATTTTAATTTTACCCGGGTTTGGAATAATTTCACATATTGTTACCTACTACTCAGGTAAAAAAGAACCTTTTGGCTACATGGGAATAGTCTGAGCTATAACATCAATTGGCTTTCTGGGCTTTATCGTATGAGCCCATCCCATGTTTACTGTGGGGATAGATGTGGACACACGAGCATACTTTACATCAGCTACTATAATTATTGCTATTCCCACTGGGGTAAAAGTATTTAGCTGACTGGCCACTCTTCATGGAGGTAATATCAAATGGTCCCCTGCTATGCTATGAGCTCTGGGATTCGTTTTCCTATTCACCGTAGGAGGCTTAACAGGAATTGTACTAGCAAATTCCTCATTAGATATTGTTCTTCACGACACATACTACGTAGTAGCCCACTTCCACTATGTCTTGTCAATAGGAGCAGTATTTGCTCTCATAGGAGGCTTCGTCCATTGATTCCCCCTATTCTCAGGGTATACTCTCGATAACACTTGGGCAAAAATTCATTTTACGATTATGTTCGTAGGTGTCAATATAACGTTTTTTCCCTCAGCATTTTCTAGGCCTGTCCGGAATGCCTCGACGTTATTCTGACTACCCAGACGCATATACAACTTGAAACACAATCTCCTCAATAGGCTCTTTTATTTCACTAACAGCAGTAATATTAATAGTTTGTATAGTGTGAGAAGCTTTTGCATCAAAGCGAGAAGTGGCCATAGTGGAACTAACCACAACTAATCTTGAATGGCTGCATGGATGTCCCCCTCCATATCACACATTTGAAGAGCCAACCTGTGTGCTGTTAAAATAAGAAAGGAAGGAATCGAACCTCCTTAGACTGGTTTCAAGCCAATACCATAACCATTATGTCTTTCTCAATCAAGAAGTATTAGTAAAACAATTACATAACTCTGTCAAGGTTAAATTATAGGTTTAAGCCCTATGTACTTCCATGGCATACCCCTTCCAACTAGGTTTTCAAGATGCTACATCCCCCATCATAGAAGAGCTCCTACACTTCCATGATCACACACTAATAATTGTATTCCTAATTAGCTCCCTAGTCCTTTATATCATCTCACTAATACTAACAACCAAACTCACGCACACAAGCACAATGGATGCCCAAGAAGTAGAAACCATCTGAACCATTTTACCAGCTATCATCTTAATTCTCATTGCCCTACCCTCCTTACGAATTCTCTATATAATAGACGAGATTAATAGCCCCTCTCTTACTGTAAAGACCATGGGACATCAATGGTATTGAAGCTATGAATACACTGACTCTGAAGACCTAAGCTTTGACTCCTGTATAATTCCCACTCAAGAGCCAAAGCCCGGAGAACTCCGACTATTAGAAGTTGATAACCGAGTAGCACTACCAATAGAAGTGACCATTCGCGTGTTAATCTCGTCAGAAGACGTACTACACTCATGAGCCGTCCCATCCCTGGGCCTAAAAACTGATGCTATTCCAGGCCGACTAAACCAAACAACCCTAATGGGTACACGACCTGGACTCTATTATGGTCAGTGCTCAGAGATCTGCGGCTCAAACCACAGTTTTATGCCCATTGTTCTTGAACTAGTCCCATTAGCATATTTTGAAAAATGATCTGCGTCTATACTGTAAATTCATTAAGAAGCTAAACTAGCGTTAACCTTTTAAGTTAAAAACTGGGAGTTTAAACCTCCCCTTAATGACATGCCACAGTTAGATACATCAACCTGATTCATCACTATTATTTCAAGAATTATAACACTATTTATTATATTTCAACTAAAAATCTCAAAACACCTGTATCCTTCAAGCCCGGAACCCAAATCTACAGCTGCACTAAAACAGCCTAACCCTTGAGAAAAAAAAAAAGGAACGAAAATCTATTCACCTCTTTCACTACCCCAACAATAATAGGATTGCCTGTTGTCGTATTAATTATGATGTTCCCCAGCATTCTATTCCCCTCACCTAACCGACTAATTAATAACCGTTTAGTCTCACTTCAACAGTGATTAGTACAACTAACTTCAAAACAAATACTAGCCATTCACAATCACAAAGGACAAACTTGGGCCCTAATACTCATAGCTCTCATTTTATTTATTGGATCAACAAACCTGTTAGGTCTACTGCCTCACTCATTTACTCCAACTACCCAATTATCAATAAACTTAGGAATAGCTATTCCCCTATGAGCCGGGTACCGTAATCACCGGGTTTCGCCACAAAACTAAAGCGTCCCTGGCCCACTTTTCTACCACAAGGAACACCAATCCCCCTGATCCCTATGCTTGTAATTATTGAAACCATTAGCCTTTTTATCCAGCCCGTGGCTCTGGCCGTACGACTTACAGCTAACATTACTGCAGGCCACCTATTCATACACTTAATTGGAGGAGCTGCTCTGGCCCTAACAAACATTAGTACCTCTGTTGCTTTAATTACCTTTATTATCCTCATCCTACTGACAATCCTTGAATTTGCTGTGGCTCTAATCCAAGCCTACGTCTTTACCCTACTTGTAAGCCTGTATCTACATGACAATACTTAATGACCCATCAAACCCACGCATACCATATGGTTAACCCCAGTCCATGGCCACTTACGGGAGCCCTTTCAGCCCTACTGATAACTTCAGGTCTGGCCATATGATTTCACTACAACTCAATACTATTATTGACCCTAGGTATAACCACTAACCTACTGACTATATATCAATGGTGACGAGACATTATTCGGGAAAGCACATTCCAAGGTCACCACACACCCATCGTTCAAAAAGGTCTCCGTTATGGAATAATTCTCTTTATCACCTCAGACGTATTCTTCTTCGCAGGCTTTGTCTGGGCCTTCTACCACTCAAGTCTAGCCCCAACTCCTGAATTGGGAGGATGCTGACCACCAACAGGTATTATTCCCCTAAACCCCCTAGAAGTCCCACTACTCAATACCTCCGTACTTCTAGCTTCCGGAGTGTCAGTCACCTGAGCTCACCACAGTTTAATAGAAGGGAATCGAAAACACATACTCCAAGCACTGTTTATTACAATCTCCCTAGGAGTCTACTTCACCCTCCTCCAAGCCTCCGAATACTATGAAACATCATTCACAATCTCAGACGGAGTCTACGGATCCACCTTCTTCATGGCTACAGGATTCCACGGACTACACGTAATTATCGGCTCTACCTTCCTAATTGTATGCTTCTTGCGCCAACTAAAAGATCACTTCACATCGAGCCACCACTTTGGATTTGAAGCCGCTTGCTTGAGATTGACATTTCGTAGACGTGGTTTGACTATTCCTATACGTTTCTATTTATTGATGAGGATCCTATTCCTTTAGTATTAACAAGTACAGTTGACTTCCAATCAACCAGTTTCGGTATAATCCGAAAGGGAATAACAAACGTAATACTCGCCCTGCTCACCAATACACTTCTACCCACACTACTTGCACTCATCGCATTCTGACTACCCCAACTAAATATCTATGCAGAAAAAGCAAGTCCTTATGAATGTGGATTTGACCCCATAGGATCCGCCCGCCTGCCTTTCTCTATAAAATTTTTCTTAGTAGCGATTACATTCTTGCTATTTGACCTAGAAATTGCACTACTACGCCCTCTTCCTTGGGCCTCACAAACAAACAAATTATCAACCATACTTACCATAGCTCTTCTACTAATCTCTCTATTAGCCGCAAGCCTAGCCTACGAATGAACCCAAAAAGGACTAGAGTGAACTGAATATGATAATTAGTTTAAACTAAAACAAATGATTTCGACTCATTAGATTGTAGCTTACCCTATAATTATCAGATGTCCATAGTCTATATTAATATCTTCCTGGCTTTCCTCATGTCACTTATAGGACTACTGATGTACCGATCCCACCTAATATCTTCCCTCCTAGGTCTAGAAGGCATAATACTATCCCTATTTATCATGATAACCGTGGCAATTCTAAATAATCACTTCACACTAGCTAGCATGACTCCTATCATCCTGCTCGTATTTGCAGCCTGCGAGGCGGCACTGGGCTTATCCCTACTAGTAATGGTATCAAACACATATGGCACCGACTATGTACAAAACTTAAGCCTCCTACAATGCTAAAAATTATTGTCCCTACTGCCATACTCATACCGATAACATGACTATCAAAACCCAACATACTCTGAATTAACTCAACTACCTATAGCCTTCTGATCAGCCTTATTAGCCTCTCCTATTTAAATCAACTAGGCGACAACAGCCTAAATCTCTCATTACTATTTTTCTCAGACTCACTCTCTGCACCTCTACTAGTATTAACAACATGACTCCTACCACTGATGCTCATGGCTAGTCAATCACACCTGTCAAAAGAGACCTTAGCCCGAAAAAAAACTATACATCACAATACTTATTATCTTACAACTTCTCTTAATTATAACATTCACCGCCACAGAACTAATTATATTCTACATTCTATTTGAAGCCACATTAATCCCCACCCTCATTATTATCACTCGATGGGGTAATCAAACGGAGCGACTAAACGCTGGCCTATACTTTCTATTCTACACCTTGGTAGGCTCACTACCCCTCCTAGTCGCACTACTATACATCCAAAACACAACAGGGACCTTAAATTTCCTAATCATTCAATCATTCAACCACCTTCCTATGAATCCGAGCATCTTACCCACGATTCCGATATGACCAATTAATACACCTCTTATGAAATAGCTTTCTACCCCTTACCCTAGCCCTATGTATATGACACGTCTCCCTACCCATCAGTACAGCAAGCATTCCACCTCAAACATAAGAAATATGTCTGACAAAAGAGTTACTTTGATAGAGTAAAACTTAGAGGTTTATTTCTAGAATTATAGGAATCGAACCTAATCCTAAGAATCCAAAAATCTTCGTGCTACCAATATTACACCACATTCT
>NW_026526998.1:0-64501 GCF_024362965.1 Panthera pardus
ATGTGGTGAAACCATCTTCCGACCACCATCTGCTTTCACTACGTTAGATGTGATTGAAACACCTTACAGGGAGGAACACTTAAAGTGCCGTAAACTCCGCTCTGTCGAACACTGCTGTGGTGAAACATACCTTCAACCAACCTCCGTTTCATCGAGTGACAACGGTTTGAAAAGCTATGCGGGACCCACAGGACAAGTGCCATATACTCAACACTGTGAAACAACACTGTGGAGAAACCCTATTTCAACCAAAACTTCGTTTCACTAAATTAGAAGTCTTTGAAACTCTATGAGCGACAGAGACGGAAAGGGCCATCTATTCAACTCTGTAACCAACAATACTGTGGTGAAAGAAACTTCAACTAACACTTGGTTTCACTGAGAGAACTCTTTGAAGACATAGGCAGGCCTACCCTGTGTCATACATTCATCTCTGTGAATCGACACATGGTGAAACCATCCTTCAGCTAGCATCACGTTTCACCCTGAAGTGTCTGAAAAGTTATGCGCGGGGCTATGCCGACGGTGCCATGCACTCAATTCTGTGAAATTGGACTTTGCGAAAACCACCTTTCAGCGAACATCATGTATCGTTACGTTGGAAGGTTTGAAAACATGCGCAGCTTATAGGAAATGCCAGAGAGTCAACTCTGAAAAACCACTGGTGAGAAACTGTCACCGAACATCTGCTTTCACGTCGTTAAAATAGTTTGAAAACTTAGGCATGACTTACAAGGAAACTGCCATCTACCCAAATCTGTTAAGTAACAATCTGGTGAAGTTGTCTTTCAATTAACATCGATCTGGTTTATATGAGTGGCAACTCTGGAAAACTCTCTGGGGTCAACATGGTAAGTGCGTTTGTAGGCACTGGCTTTGACAACCTATGCAGCTCCTGGCCGGAAAAACCAATACACTTCATTCACTGTGCGAAACAAAACTATGGGGAAATCATCTCGGTACGAACAACTGCTTTCACTACGTTAGAGCTTGTCCAAAACCATGGCGGGCCCTAGGCAAAAAGTGCCATATACGCAATTCTGTCAAACAACACTGGGGAATCCATCTTCCCACTAACCTCTGGTTTCACTAAGTTACCGGAGTTTGAACAGCCCGGCAGGGAATTGTGCGGAATGTGCCATATACTCAACTCCCTGAAACAACAGTATGCTGAAGCTCTCTTTCACCATTTGGTTTCAGAAACTTAAAGTAATTTCAACACCTAAGCATGACTTCCATGGAACGTGCCATATGCGCAACTGTTGAAACAACACTGTGGTGAAGCCACGTTTCACCTGAAACCTGCTTCCACTAGAGCTACAAATGTTTGAACACACGTGCGGGGCCCAGGCCGATAGTGCCATTTACTACCTTCTGTGAAATATGCTGGGTGAAACATTCCCTCAACTAACATCGGATTTCACCCAGTGAGAACTATTGGAAAACCTACTCAGAGAGTGCAGTAGACGCAACTCTATGAAAGGCCGGGGAGGTTATCGTTCTGTCACCTTGTCGTATGGTGAGAAGGGTTTGAAACGTTATGCGAACTCTATGAGGAAAGTGCCTTGTCCTCAACTTTGTGAAACAGCACTGTGGCGAAGGCGTCGTCCCTCTAGCATCTGATCTCAGAATTGGTGGAAAAGGAACGGCGGGTCTACAGGCAACGTGCCATATATTCCACTCTGTAAAACAGCACTGTGGGGAAGGGAAATCTTTCCCCTAAAGCTTCCTTTCACCAAGCTACAAACGTTGCAATGCACATGTGGGGCCTAGGCAGATAGTGCCATAGGCTGCATTCTCTGAAAATAACTGTGGGTGGAACATTCTTTCAAGTAACATTTGATTTCGCTAAGTGAGAACTCATGGGAACACCTATGCAAGGCCTACAGGACAAGGGTCGTATACTCATCTCTGTGAAACAACAGGGGGAGAAAGCGTCTTTCAAGTAGCATCCCGTTTCACAAGGTTAGAAGTCTTTGAATAGCTACGCGGAGCCTAGGCCAATAGTGCCAACTACTCAAACCTGTCACCCTACAGCCTGCAACAACCAAATTTCCACTACCATCTTCCTTCACGAAGGTAGAAGTGTTTGCAAACCTATGCGGGGAATGATGCGGAAAATGACCTTTAATCGACCCTGTGAGAGACTACTGTGGACAAACCATCTTTCAAGTGACAACTTGTGTCACTAAGGGAGACGCCTTTGAAAACCCTTGCGCGGCTTAGGAGGATAGTGTCATATACACAACTCTGTGAACCAACAGGGTGGAGAAGGAATCTTTCGCCTACCATCTGGTTTCACAAAGTTAAAATGTTTGAAAACCTATGCACGATCTACGTGGCAAGTTCCCTATACTCCACTCTGAAACACTCGGGGGAAATACTCTTTCACCTTAGAGCGTCTTTCACGAAGTGTGCAATGTTTGGATACACACGCGGGGCCTAGGCGGATAGTGTCATATACTCCACTCTGTGAAACAACGTTGCGGTGCAACAATCTTCCAACTGCCATCTGGTTTCACCGAGTGAGAACTCACTGAAAACCTAGGCACGGCTCATAATGTCAAACTGCCCTTTGTGGCAACCATCTTTCCAACTAACAGCTTCCATCCCTACATTAGAAGCGTTTCAAAACCTATGCGGGGAACGATGTGGAAAGTGACCCATAGTCGACGCTGTGAGAGAGTACTCTGGACAAACCACCTTGCAAGTAACTTCTTGTTCCACCAAGATAGAAGAGTCTGGAAATCTAAGCACGGACTAGACGGGAAGTGCGAGATGCTCAACTCTGGGAAAACACACTGTGCTGAAAACATCTTTCAACTAGCACCTGATTTCAGTCAGTCACCACCGTTTGAAAACTTAGGCAGGGTCTACGCGGCAAGTGACAAAGAACCTATGAAACGACAAAGCGAAGAAACTCTCTTTCAAGTAACACATCGCTTCACTACATTAGAAGTGGTGGACAAACTATGCGGGTCATGTGCCGACAGAACCGTACACTCAACTCTGTCGAAGTGCACTTGGCGAAAACCATCTTTCAAGTTACATCTTGTATCCCTACGTTAGAAGGGTTTGACAAGCCAGGCAGGGAACAACGAGGAAAGGGACATACACACGACCCTGTGAGAGAATACCGTGGACAAACCATCTCTCAACTAACATCTTGTATCACTAAGTCAAAAATGCGTGAAAAAGCAGGCGGGGCCGATAACGACAGGGCCGTATACTCAATTCTGCCAAACAACAAAGTGAGGAAACCATCCTCCAACTAACATCCTGTTTGACGTAGAAAACTTAGAAAATGTATGCTGGAAACGACGTGGAAGGTGACATATAGCAGCCACTGTGAAAGAATCCTGTGGAGAAAGCGTTTTTCCACTGTCATCATGTGTCACTAAGTTACAAGTGTTTCACTCTTTCAGCTCACACCTTGTTCACTACGTTATAAATGTTGGAAAACCCATGGAGGGCTTATGCGGAAAGTGCCTTGTATGTAACTCTGTGAAAAAAAACAGTGTGGCAAAACCGTCGTTAAGAAAGATCTCGTTTCACAAAATTAGAAGAGTTTGAAACCCTATGCGGGGCGTACAGGGAAAGCGCTAGACACTCACCTCAGGGATACAAACACTTGGGGAAACAACCTTTCACTGAACGTCTGGTTACACTAAATTACAAGCGTTGAAAAACACATGCGGGGCCGAAGTGGAGAGTGCCGTACACTCCTTTCTGGGAAAGAACATTGGGAGGAAACCGTCGTTCACGGTCTACCCCGGGTCTCACTAAGTGAAACGTGTTTGGAAACCTATGTGAAGCCTACACGGAAAGTGCCATCACCTTGCGAAAAGCTTGTGGGGCAACGTTGTTTCAACTATCATCTAGTTTCACTAAGTTAAAATGGCTTCACAGCTATGCGGGATCTGTGCGGAAAGGGCCATATAGGCAACTCTGAGATAGACCACTGTGTGGAACCCATCCTCCAACTCATCTCTCGCTTCACTAAGTTAGAGGTGTTTGAAAACCACGCGGGGCCTACGCCGAAAGTGTCTCATACTCACCTCGGGACACAAGTCTATCTGGGAAGCATCTTTCTGCTGAGATCTGGTTGCACTCAGTAACAAGTGTTTGAAAACGCACGCAGGGCGTAGCAGGATGGTGCCATACACTCACCTCTGGGAAACTACACTGTGGGGAAGCCGCCTTTCAACTACCGTCTGGGTTCGCTGAGATAGGAGTGTTTGAAAACCTAGGAGAAGCCTAACGGCTAAGTGCCACATACTCAACTGTGGGAAACAACAGTGTGCTGAAACGATCTTTCAGCTAACATCTGGCCTCACGAATTGAAAACGGTTTGAAAACTATTCGGGGTCTAGGCGGAAAGTGCCAGGTACTCAGCTCTGTGACACAAGAGCTTGGGGAACCATCTTCCAACTAACATATTTCACTAAGTTAGAAGTCTTTGAAAACCGGGCGGAGACTACACCAAAAGTGTCATACAGTCACCTCTGTGAGTCACTGTGGGGAAGCCATTTTTCCAATAACGTCTCTCTTCACGAGGTTGGAAGTATTTGAACACCCGTGCAGGGCCGGCGTCAAAAGTGCCACATAGTCAACTCTGAAACAACACTGTGGGGTTTCCACGTTTCAATTAACCTCTTCTTGTTCCACTTAGAAGTGTTTGCAAACCTATGCCGGTACTACGCGGGAAGTGCTATAGGCTCAACTCTGTAAAACTCACTGTGGTGAAGCCACAGGCTTCACCCCACAGCCAAAGGGCATCTGGGTTCACTTGTTGGAAGTATGTGAAAACCTATGGGGGCTTATGCGGAAAGTGCCCTATGCTCAAGTGTGTCAAGCAGCTTTTGGGGAAACCACCTTTCAACTAACATCTTGTTTCACCGTGTTAGAAGTGTTTCAAACACTCTCCTAGGAACCATGAGAAAAGTGACGTATACTCGACACAGCCAAATCGTACTGTGGGGAGAAACGGTCTTCCAACTCACATCTGCTGTCGCCAAGTTAAAAGGGTTGGAAAACTTCTGCAGGGCCTATGCGCAAGGGCCGTGTACTCCATTCTGTGAAACGACGCTGTAGGGAAACAATCTTGCGACTAACATCTGGTTTCACTGTGAACTGTCTGAAAACCTACAAAGTGCCATATAGTCAACTGTGTGAAAGAGCACTCTGGGTAAAAGGTCTTGTGACCACCTGATTTAGGACGTTAGAAGCATTTGCAAAACTACGCCGGGATGAATGCAGAAAGTGCCATATACTCAACTCTGTCAAGCTGCACTTTGGCGAAACCATCTTTCAACTAACACCTTGTGTCGCTACCATAGAAACATGTTTGAAAACCTATGGAGGGAATGATGTGGAAAGGGTCATATATACGCAGCTCTGTCCAACCGGGCTTTGGGGAAACCACCTTTCAAGTGACATTTGATTCAACTAAATTGGAAGTGTCTGAAAGCTCCTGTGTGGTCCAGACTGAAAGGGCCTCCCACTCTATGAAAGAACACTGTGGGGAAAACGTCTTTCAACGTTCTCTTTCACTAAGTCAGAAGTGTTGGAAACCCCATGCGGGGATCGATGGGGAAAGTGACGTTGTGAGAGAGTACTGGGAAGAAACCATCTTTCAACTGGCATCTCGTCTCACTGAGAACTGTTTGAAAACATATGCACGGCCTACAAAGTGTACTAGAGCCAACTGTGTGAAAGAACACAGTGGGGAAAAATCATCTTTTAACTAACAGCTCGTTTCGCTCAGTTGGAAGTGTTTGAAGACCTATGTGGGGATCGAGGGGGAAGGTTACATACACCAGCCACTGTGAAAAGAACACTGTGCAGAAACCTTCTTTCAACTGATATCCTGTTTCACCTGGTTAGAAGTGTTTGAAGAACTCCGTGGGGGCTTATGCAGAAAGTGCCATGTACTCTGTCAAGTCCCTGCACGTTGGGACACCCTTTTGTGGAGAAACCGTCCTTCAACCACCATGTTAGAGTTATTATGTTATGTCTGAGTTACGTTCTGTTACAGTTACGTCATGTTATGTTATGTTATGTTATGTTATGTTATGTTATGTTTTCATGTTACGTTCTGTTATAGCTATTTGAAAACTTTATGCGGGGTCTATGTATAAAGTGCCATACACTCTGGCAAATAACACTGTGCGGAAACCGTCTTTCAACCAAAATCCTATTTCACTACATTAGAAGTGTTGGAAAACCCATGTGGAGTCGACACCAAAAGTGCCATGTACTCAACCTTGTGAAACAACTGTGTGGTGAAACTATCATCTGCTTCCACTGTTAGAAGTACTTGAAGACCCACGCAGGGCCAACAACGAAAGTGCCGTCTACAAAACTGTATGAAGAAACACTGCGGGGAAACAGCTTGCCACTAAAATCTTATTCCAATCAGATGAAATTGTTTGAAAACCTATGCGGAGCTTATAATGAAAGTGCCGTACACTCATCTCTGTGAAACAACAGCTTATCTGAGAGTTTTATACTCAACTCTATGGAAGAAGACGGTGGGGAAACCTTTCACCTAACATGTGGTTTCTCGAAGCTAGACGTGTGAAAACCAGGTTGCGGCCTAGGCAGAAAGTGCCTTACACTCAAATCTGTGAAAGCAGAGTGTGCGGAACCATCTTTCAACAAACTTTCGGTTTCACTAATTTGGAAGTGATGGAAAACTTATGATCGGTTAACTATGAGACAAGTTGCCATATAGTCAACTCTGTGAAACAACACTCTGGTGTGAACCTCTTTCAACGACCGTCTGATTTCACTAATTTAGAAGGGTTTGAAAACCCACGCAGGCAGCAATGGGGAATGTACGATTACTCAACTCTGTGCCACAACAGTGTGGTGAAACCATCCTTCATAACATCTTGCTTCCCTGCCAGGTGTTGTCACCATTTGCAGGGAATTTTGACGAGAGTGACTTATACTCTATTGTGTAAAAAAATGTGGAAAAATGGTCTTTCAACCGACATCCTCTTTCACGAACGAAGTGTTTGAAAACCCATGCTGGGCTTTTGAGGAAACTGCCTTAGAGCCACTCTGTGGGGAATCCATCTTCCAACTAATCTCTTGCTTCACTCTAATGAAGCATAATGGGGCTCGAAAACCATAATGGGGCTACAGTGCAAGCGCCACTTACTCGACTCTGTGAAACAGCACGGTCGGGAAACAATCTGTCTCTTAATATCAGTTGCAAGTGTTTGAAAACAGATGCGGGGCCTATGCACGAGGATCATGCCATGCCTTCAACGTTGTGAAATAACACTGTGGGGAAACCACCTTTCCACTACCATCTCGTTCCTCTTAGAACGGTTTGAAAACCTATGAGAAGCCTAAAAACTAAGGGCCATACACTCAACTGTGTGAAACAACGACGTGGTGAAAAGATCTTTCAAATAACATCTGGTTTCAATCATTGAGAATTGAAGACTATTGGGGGTTATGCGGAAAGGGTCATATACTCAAATCTGTGACACAACATGTGGGGAAACCATCTTTCAATCAACATCTTGTATAACTAAACTGGAAGCGTTAGAAAACCCATGGGGAGCCTATGCCGAAAGTGCCATATACTCACTCACCTCTGTCAGCCTGCACTTTGCGGAAACCATCTTGAGAGTAATATCCTGTAGCACCAAGTTAGGAAGGAGCGTTTGAAAAACTATGCGGGTAAAAGGCAGGAAGTACAAGATACTGACAACTGTGGAACAACACTGTGAGAAACCGTCTTTCAACTCAATTCTTCTTTCATTTAGGTTAGAAGTGTTTGAAAACCTATGCGCGGCGTATGGGGAAAGTGCCATTCTTTCAACTAATATCTGATTTCGCCCAGGGTGAACTCTTTTGGAAACCTATGCACAGCCCACACGGTAAGTGCCATATGCTGAACTCTGTGAAACAACCCTGTGGGGAAACGATCTTTCAACTAACATTTCGTTTCCCTAAGTTAGAAGTGTTTGAAAAGCTCTGCGGGACCTATGCAGAATTGCCCTATACTCCACTCTCAAACTGAACTCTTAGGGAAGCATTTTTCAGCTAACATCTTTATGAAACTACGTGAGGAGCATTGTAAAACCTGTGTGGGGAACGATGTGGAAAGTGACATATACTGTGGGACCCTGTGAGAAAATAGAGTGGACAATCCATCTATCAATTATCTTGGGGCACTAAGTTTGAAGTGTTTGAAAACCTATGCACGGCTTATGGGGAAAGTGCCATATACTCGACTCCCTTCACATATGTGTGTGGGCAAATCCTATGTCATCTAACCTCATGTATCTCTACGACTGAAGGGTTTGCAACCGCAGGCGGGGCCTGCATGAATAAGGCCATATGCACCACTTGGGAAACACCACTGTGGGGAAACCATCCTTCAACTAACATCTTGTTCACTGAGAAGGGTGTGAAACTATGCGGAGCCTTTGCTGAAAGTGCCACGTACAGAACTCGGTGGAAACAACACTGTGGTGAAACGATCTTTCAACGAACATCTCGTTTCAAGCCATAACTCTGTGAAAAAGTTTGCGGGGTATCTGCCGACAGTGCCATATATTCAACTCGGTGAAACTGCACTTTGCAGGAAGGAAGGCTCTTTCAAGTAACATCTGGTATCACGAAGTCAGAAGGGTTTGAAAACCTATGTGGGAAATGATGAGGAAAGTGACACATACTGGATACTGTGAGAAAATACCGTGGACAATCCATCTTTCAACTAGCTCGTGTCACTAAGTTGGAAGTGTTTGCAAACCTAGGCGCGGCTTATGCAGAAAGTGCCGTATACTCGACGCTTTGAAAAAAAAGCACTCTGGACGAAGATTCTTTCATGAGTATGTAGTTTCAGAAAACTAAAGCAGTTTGACAAGCAACGCATGACCTACACGGAAAGTGCCATATACGCAACTCTGTGAAACAACGCTCTGAGGAAATGATCCTTCACCTAACATCTGGTTTCATTAAGTTGTGTTTGAATGCAAATGTTGGCCTAGAAGAATAGAACCATGTACTCAATACCGTGAAACAACAATGTGGTGAAACCATCTTCCGACCACCATCTGCTTTCACTACGTTAGATGTGATTGAAACACCTTACAGGGAGGAACACTTAAAGTGCCGTAAACTCCGCTCTGTCGAACACTGCTGTGGTGAAACATACCTTCAACCAACCTCCGTTTCATCGAGTGACAACGGTTTGAAAAGCTATGCGGGACCCACAGGACAAGTGCCATATACTCAACACTGTGAAACAACACTGTGGAGAAACCCTATTTCAACCAAAACTTCGTTTCACTAAATTAGAAGTCTTTGAAACTCTATGAGCGACAGAGACGGAAAGGGCCATCTATTCAACTCTGTAACCAACAATACTGTGGTGAAAGAAACTTCAACTAACACTTGGTTTCACTGAGAGAACTCTTTGAAGACATAGGCAGGCCTACCCTGTGTCATACATTCATCTCTGTGAATCGACACATGGTGAAACCATCCTTCAGCTAGCATCACGTTTCACCCTGAAGTGTCTGAAAAGTTATGCGCGGGGCTATGCCGACGGTGCCATGCACTCAATTCTGTGAAATTGGACTTTGCGAAAACCACCTTTCAGCGAACATCATGTATCGTTACGTTGGAAGGTTTGAAAACATGCGCAGCTTATAGGAAATGCCAGAGAGTCAACTCTGAAAAACCACTGGTGAGAAACTGTCACCGAACATCTGCTTTCACGTCGTTAAAATAGTTTGAAAACTTAGGCATGACTTACAAGGAAACTGCCATCTACCCAAATCTGTTAAGTAACAATCTGGTGAAGTTGTCTTTCAATTAACATCGATCTGGTTTATATGAGTGGCAACTCTGGAAAACTCTCTGGGGTCAACATGGTAAGTGCGTTTGTAGGCACTGGCTTTGACAACCTATGCAGCTCCTGGCCGGAAAAACCAATACACTTCATTCACTGTGCGAAACAAAACTATGGGGAAATCATCTCGGTACGAACAACTGCTTTCACTACGTTAGAGCTTGTCCAAAACCATGGCGGGCCCTAGGCAAAAAGTGCCATATACGCAATTCTGTCAAACAACACTGGGGAATCCATCTTCCCACTAACCTCTGGTTTCACTAAGTTACCGGAGTTTGAACAGCCCGGCAGGGAATTGTGCGGAATGTGCCATATACTCAACTCCCTGAAACAACAGTATGCTGAAGCTCTCTTTCACCATTTGGTTTCAGAAACTTAAAGTAATTTCAACACCTAAGCATGACTTCCATGGAACGTGCCATATGCGCAACTGTTGAAACAACACTGTGGTGAAGCCACGTTTCACCTGAAACCTGCTTCCACTAGAGCTACAAATGTTTGAACACACGTGCGGGGCCCAGGCCGATAGTGCCATTTACTACCTTCTGTGAAATATGCTGGGTGAAACATTCCCTCAACTAACATCGGATTTCACCCAGTGAGAACTATTGGAAAACCTACTCAGAGAGTGCAGTAGACGCAACTCTATGAAAGGCCGGGGAGGTTATCGTTCTGTCACCTTGTCGTATGGTGAGAAGGGTTTGAAACGTTATGCGAACTCTATGAGGAAAGTGCCTTGTCCTCAACTTTGTGAAACAGCACTGTGGCGAAGGCGTCGTCCCTCTAGCATCTGATCTCAGAATTGGTGGAAAAGGAACGGCGGGTCTACAGGCAACGTGCCATATATTCCACTCTGTAAAACAGCACTGTGGGGAAGGGAAATCTTTCCCCTAAAGCTTCCTTTCACCAAGCTACAAACGTTGCAATGCACATGTGGGGCCTAGGCAGATAGTGCCATAGGCTGCATTCTCTGAAAATAACTGTGGGTGGAACATTCTTTCAAGTAACATTTGATTTCGCTAAGTGAGAACTCATGGGAACACCTATGCAAGGCCTACAGGACAAGGGTCGTATACTCATCTCTGTGAAACAACAGGGGGAGAAAGCGTCTTTCAAGTAGCATCCCGTTTCACAAGGTTAGAAGTCTTTGAATAGCTATGCGGAGCCTAGGCCAATAGTGCCAACTACTCAAACCTGTCACCCTACAGCCTGCAACAACCAAATTTCCACTACCATCTTCCTTCACGAAGGTAGAAGTGTTTGCAAACCTATGCGGGGAATGATGCGGAAAATGACCTTTAATCGACCCTGTGAGAGACTACTGTGGACAAACCATCTTTCAAGTGACAACTTGTGTCACTAAGGGAGACGCCTTTGAAAACCCTTGCGCGGCTTAGGAGGATAGTGTCATATACACAACTCTGTGAACCAACAGGGTGGAGAAGGAATCTTTCGCCTACCATCTGGTTTCACAAAGTTAAAATGTTTGAAAACCTATGCACGATCTACGTGGCAAGTTCCCTATACTCCACTCTGAAACACTCGGGGGAAATACTCTTTCACCTTAGAGCGTCTTTCACGAAGTGTGCAATGTTTGGATACACACGCGGGGCCTAGGCGGATAGTGTCATATACTCGACTCTGTGAAACAACGTTGCGGTGCAACAATCTTCCAACTGCCATCTGGTTTCACCGAGTGAGAACTCACTGAAAACCTAGGCACGGCTCATAATGTCAAACTGCCCTTTGTGGCAACCATCTTTCCAACTAACAGCTTCCATCCCTACATTAGAAGCGTTTCAAAACCTATGCGGGGAACGATGTGGAAAGTGACCCATAGTCGACGCTGTGAGAGAGTACTCTGGACAAACCACCTTGCAAGTAACTTCTTGTTCCACCAAGATAGAAGAGTCTGGAAATCTAAGCACGGACTAGACGGGAAGTGCGAGATGCTCAACTCTGGGAAAACACACTGTGCTGAAAACATCTTTCAACTAGCACCTGATTTCAGTCAGTCACCACCGTTTGAAAACTTAGGCAGGGTCTACGCGGCAAGTGACAAAGAACCTATGAAACGACAAAGCGAAGAAACTCTCTTTCAAGTAACACATCGCTTCACTACATTAGAAGTGGTGGACAAACTATGCGGGTCATGTGCCGACAGAACCGTACACTCAACTCTGTCGAAGTGCACTTGGCGAAAACCATCTTTCAAGTTACATCTTGTATCCCTACGTTAGAAGGGTTTGACAAGCCAGGCAGGGAACAACGAGGAAAGGGACATACACACGACCCTGTGAGAGAATACCGTGGACAAACCATCTCTCAACTAACATCTTGTATCACTAAGTCAAAAATGCGTGAAAAAGCAGGCGGGGCCGATAACGACAGGGCCGTATACTCAATTCTGCCAAACAACAAAGTGAGGAAACCATCCTCCAACTAACATCCTGTTTGACGTAGAAAACTTAGAAAATGTATGCTGGAAACGACGTGGAAGGTGACATATAGCAGCCACTGTGAAAGAATCCTGTGGAGAAAGCGTTTTTCCACTGTCATCATGTGTCACTAAGTTACAAGTGTTTCACTCTTTCAGCTCACACCTTGTTCACTACGTTATAAATGTTGGAAAACCCATGGAGGGCTTATGCGGAAAGTGCCTTGTATGTAACTCTGTGAAAAAAAACAGTGTGGCAAAACCGTCGTTAAGAAAGATCTCGTTTCACAAAATTAGAAGAGTTTGAAACCCTATGCGGGGCGTACAGGGAAAGCGCTAGACACTCACCTCAGGGATACAAACACTTGGGGAAACAACCTTTCACTGAACGTCTGGTTACACTAAATTACAAGCGTTGAAAAACACATGCGGGGCCGAAGTGGAGAGTGCCGTACACTCCTTTCTGGGAAAGAACATTGGGAGGAAACCGTCGTTCACGGTCTACCCCGGGTCTCACTAAGTGAAACGTGTTTGGAAACCTATGTGAAGCCTACACGGAAAGTGCCATCACCTTGCGAAAAGCTTGTGGGGCAACGTTGTTTCAACTATCATCTAGTTTCACTAAGTTAAAATGGCTTCACAGCTATGCGGGATCTGTGCGGAAAGGGCCATATAGGCAACTCTGAGATAGACCACTGTGTGGAACCCATCCTCCAACTCATCTCTCGCTTCACTAAGTTAGAGGTGTTTGAAAACCACGCGGGGCCTACGCCGAAAGTGTCTCATACTCACCTCGGGACACAAGTCTATCTGGGAAGCATCTTTCTGCTGAGATCTGGTTGCACTCAGTAACAAGTGTTTGAAAACGCACGCAGGGCGTAGCAGGATGGTGCCATACACTCACCTCTGGGAAACTACACTGTGGGGAAGCCGCCTTTCAACTACCGTCTGGGTTCGCTGAGATAGGAGTGTTTGAAAACCTAGGAGAAGCCTAACGGCTAAGTGCCACATACTCAACTGTGGGAAACAACAGTGTGCTGAAACGATCTTTCAGCTAACATCTGGCCTCACGAATTGAAAACGGTTTGAAAACTATTCGGGGTCTAGGCGGAAAGTGCCAGGTACTCAGCTCTGTGACACAAGAGCTTGGGGAACCATCTTCCAACTAACATATTTCACTAAGTTAGAAGTCTTTGAAAACCGGGCGGAGACTACACCAAAAGTGTCATACAGTCACCTCTGTGAGTCACTGTGGGGAAGCCATTTTTCCAATAACGTCTCTCTTCACGAGGTTGGAAGTATTTGAACACCCGTGCAGGGCCGGCGTCAAAAGTGCCACATAGTCAACTCTGAAACAACACTGTGGGGTTTCCACGTTTCAATTAACCTCTTCTTGTTCCACTTAGAAGTGTTTGCAAACCTATGCCGGTACTACGCGGGAAGTGCTATAGGCTCAACTCTGTAAAACTCACTGTGGTGAAGCCACAGGCTTCACCCCACAGCCAAAGGGCATCTGGGTTCACTTGTTGGAAGTATGTGAAAACCTATGGGGGCTTATGCGGAAAGTGCCCTATGCTCAAGTGTGTCAAGCAGCTTTTGGGGAAACCACCTTTCAACTAACATCTTGTTTCACCGTGTTAGAAGTGTTTCAAACACTCTCCTAGGAACCATGAGAAAAGTGACGTATACTCGACACAGCCAAATCGTACTGTGGGGAGAAACGGTCTTCCAACTCACATCTGCTGTCGCCAAGTTAAAAGGGTTGGAAAACTTCTGCAGGGCCTATGCGCAAGGGCCGTGTACTCCATTCTGTGAAACGACGCTGTAGGGAAACAATCTTGCGACTAACATCTGGTTTCACTGTGAACTGTCTGAAAACCTACAAAGTGCCATATAGTCAACTGTGTGAAAGAGCACTCTGGGTAAAAGGTCTTGTGACCACCTGATTTAGGACGTTAGAAGCATTTGCAAAACTACGCCGGGATGAATGCAGAAAGTGCCATATACTCAACTCTGTCAAGCTGCACTTTGGCGAAACCATCTTTCAACTAACACCTTGTGTCGCTACCATAGAAACATGTTTGAAAACCTATGGAGGGAATGATGTGGAAAGGGTCATATATACGCAGCTCTGTCCAACCGGGCTTTGGGGAAACCACCTTTCAAGTGACATTTGATTCAACTAAATTGGAAGTGTCTGAAAGCTCCTGTGTGGTCCAGACTGAAAGGGCCTCCCACTCTATGAAAGAACACTGTGGGGAAAACGTCTTTCAACGTTCTCTTTCACTAAGTCAGAAGTGTTGGAAACCCCATGCGGGGATCGATGGGGAAAGTGACGTTGTGAGAGAGTACTGGGAAGAAACCATCTTTCAACTGGCATCTCGTCTCACTGAGAACTGTTTGAAAACATATGCACGGCCTACAAAGTGTACTAGAGCCAACTGTGTGAAAGAACACAGTGGGGAAAAATCATCTTTTAACTAACAGCTCGTTTCGCTCAGTTGGAAGTGTTTGAAGACCTATGTGGGGATCGAGGGGGAAGGTTACATACACCAGCCACTGTGAAAAGAACACTGTGCAGAAACCTTCTTTCAACTGATATCCTGTTTCACCTGGTTAGAAGTGTTTGAAGAACTCCGTGGGGGCTTATGCAGAAAGTGCCATGTACTCTGTCAAGTCCCTGCACGTTGGGACACCCTTTTGTGGAGAAACCGTCCTTCAACCACCATGTTAGAGTTATTATGTTATGTCTGAGTTACGTTCTGTTACAGTTACGTCATGTTATGTTATGTTATGTTATGTTATGTTATGTTATGTTTTCATGTTACGTTCTGTTATAGCTATTTGAAAACTTTATGCGGGGTCTATGTATAAAGTGCCATACACTCTGGCAAATAACACTGTGCGGAAACCGTCTTTCAACCAAAATCCTATTTCACTACATTAGAAGTGTTGGAAAACCCATGTGGAGTCGACACCAAAAGTGCCATGTACTCAACCTTGTGAAACAACTGTGTGGTGAAACTATCATCTGCTTCCACTGTTAGAAGTACTTGAAGACCCACGCAGGGCCAACAACGAAAGTGCCGTCTACAAAACTGTATGAAGAAACACTGCGGGGAAACAGCTTGCCACTAAAATCTTATTCCAATCAGATGAAATTGTTTGAAAACCTATGCGGAGCTTATAATGAAAGTGCCGTACACTCATCTCTGTGAAACAACAGCTTATCTGAGAGTTTTATACTCAACTCTATGGAAGAAGACGGTGGGGAAACCTTTCACCTAACATGTGGTTTCTCGAAGCTAGACGTGTGAAAACCAGGTTGCGGCCTATGCAGAAAGTGCCTTACACTCAAATCTGTGAAAGCAGAGTGTGCGGAACCATCTTTCAACAAACTTTCGGTTTCACTAATTTGGAAGTGATGGAAAACTTATGATCGGTTAACTATGAGACAAGTTGCCATATAGTCAACTCTGTGAAACAACACTCTGGTGTGAACCTCTTTCAACGACCGTCTGATTTCACTAATTTAGAAGGGTTTGAAAACCCACGCAGGCAGCAATGGGGAATGTACGATTACTCAACTCTGTGCCACAACAGTGTGGTGAAACCATCCTTCATAACATCTTGCTTCCCTGCCAGGTGTTGTCACCATTTGCAGGGAATTTTGACGAGAGTGACTTATACTCTATTGTGTAAAAAAATGTGGAAAAATGGTCTTTCAACCGACATCCTCTTTCACGAACGAAGTGTTTGAAAACCCATGCTGGGCTTTTGAGGAAACTGCCTTAGAGCCACTCTGTGGGGAATCCATCTTCCAACTAATCTCTTGCTTCACTCTAATGAAGCATAATGGGGCTCGAAAACCATAATGGGGCTACAGTGCAAGCGCCACTTACTCGACTCTGTGAAACAGCACGGTCGGGAAACAATCTGTCTCTTAATATCAGTTGCAAGTGTTTGAAAACAGATGCGGGGCCTATGCACGAGGATCATGCCATGCCTTCAACGTTGTGAAATAACACTGTGGGGAAACCACCTTTCCACTACCATCTCGTTCCTCTTAGAACGGTTTGAAAACCTATGAGAAGCCTAAAAACTAAGGGCCATACACTCAACTGTGTGAAACAACGACGTGGTGAAAAGATCTTTCAAATAACATCTGGTTTCAATCATTGAGAATTGAAGACTATTGGGGGTTATGCGGAAAGGGTCATATACTCAAATCTGTGACACAACATGTGGGGAAACCATCTTTCAATCAACATCTTGTATAACTAAACTGGAAGCGTTAGAAAACCCATGGGGAGCCTATGCCGAAAGTGCCATATACTCACTCACCTCTGTCAGCCTGCACTTTGCGGAAACCATCTTGAGAGTAATATCCTGTAGCACCAAGTTAGGAAGGAGCGTTTGAAAAACTATGCGGGTAAAAGGCAGGAAGTACAAGATACTGACAACTGTGGAACAACACTGTGAGAAACCGTCTTTCAACTCAATTCTTCTTTCATTTAGGTTAGAAGTGTTTGAAAACCTATGCGCGGCGTATGGGGAAAGTGCCATTCTTTCAACTAATATCTGATTTCGCCCAGGGTGAACTCTTTTGGAAACCTATGCACAGCCCACACGGTAAGTGCCATATGCTGAACTCTGTGAAACAACCCTGTGGGGAAACGATCTTTCAACTAACATTTCGTTTCCCTAAGTTAGAAGTGTTTGAAAAGCTCTGCGGGACCTATGCAGAATTGCCCTATACTCCACTCTCAAACTGAACTCTTAGGGAAGCATTTTTCAGCTAACATCTTTATGAAACTACGTGAGGAGCATTGTAAAACCTGTGTGGGGAACGATGTGGAAAGTGACATATACTGTGGGACCCTGTGAGAAAATAGAGTGGACAATCCATCTATCAATTATCTTGGGGCACTAAGTTTGAAGTGTTTGAAAACCTATGCACGGCTTATGGGGAAAGTGCCATATACTCGACTCCCTTCACATATGTGTGTGGGCAAATCCTATGTCATCTAACCTCATGTATCTCTACGACTGAAGGGTTTGCAACCGCAGGCGGGGCCTGCATGAATAAGGCCATATGCACCACTTGGGAAACACCACTGTGGGGAAACCATCCTTCAACTAACATCTTGTTCACTGAGAAGGGTGTGAAACTATGCGGAGCCTTTGCTGAAAGTGCCACGTACAGAACTCGGTGGAAACAACACTGTGGTGAAACGATCTTTCAACGAACATCTCGTTTCAAGCCATAACTCTGTGAAAAAGTTTGCGGGGTATCTGCCGACAGTGCCATATATTCAACTCGGTGAAACTGCACTTTGCAGGAAGGAAGGCTCTTTCAAGTAACATCTGGTATCACGAAGTCAGAAGGGTTTGAAAACCTATGTGGGAAATGATGAGGAAAGTGACACATACTGGATACTGTGAGAAAATACCGTGGACAATCCATCTTTCAACTAGCTCGTGTCACTAAGTTGGAAGTGTTTGCAAACCTAGGCGCGGCTTATGCAGAAAGTGCCGTATACTCGACGCTTTGAAAAAAAAGCACTCTGGACGAAGATTCTTTCATGAGTATGTAGTTTCAGAAAACTAAAGCAGTTTGACAAGCAACGCATGACCTACACGGAAAGTGCCATATACGCAACTCTGTGAAACAACGCTCTGAGGAAATGATCCTTCACCTAACATCTGGTTTCATTAAGTTGTGTTTGAATGCAAATGTTGGCCTAGAAGAATAGAACCATGTACTCAATACCGTGAAACAACAATGTGGTGAAACCATCTTCCGACCACCATCTGCTTTCACTACGTTAGATGTGATTGAAACACCTTACAGGGAGGAACACTTAAAGTGCCGTAAACTCCGCTCTGTCGAACACTGCTGTGGTGAAACATACCTTCAACCAACCTCCGTTTCATCGAGTGACAACGGTTTGAAAAGCTATGTGGGACCCACAGGACAAGTGCCATATACTCAACACTGTGAAACAACACTGTGGAGAAACCCTATTTCAACCAAAACTTCGTTTCACTAAATTAGAAGTCTTTGAAACTCTATGAGCGACAGAGACGGAAAGGGCCATCTATTCAACTCTGTAACCAACAATACTGTAGTGAAAGAAACTTCAACTAACACTTGGTTTCACTGAGAGAACTCTTTGAAGACATAGGCAGGCCTACCCTGTGTCATACATTCATCTCTGTGAATCGACACATGGTGAAACCATCCTTCAGCTAGCATCACGTTTCACCCTGAAGTGTCTGAAAAGTTATGCGCGGGGCTATGCCGACGGTGCCATGCACTCAATTCTGTGAAATTGGACTTTGCGAAAACCACCTTTCAGCGAACATCATGTATCGTTACGTTGGAAGGTTTGAAAACATGCGCAGCTTATAGGAAATGCCAGAGAGTCAACTCTGAAAAACCACTGGTGAGAAACTGTCACCGAACATCTGCTTTCACGTCGTTAAAATAGTTTGAAAACTTAGGCATGACTTACAAGGAAACTGCCATCTACCCAAATCTGTTAAGTAACAATCTGGTGAAGTTGTCTTTCAATTAACATCGATCTGGTTTATATGAGTGGCAACTCTGGAAAACTCTCTGGGGTCAACATGGTAAGTGCGTTTGTAGGCACTGGCTTTGACAACCTATGCAGCTCCTGGCCGGAAAAACCAATACACTTCATTCACTGTGCGAAACAAAACTATGGGGAAATCATCTCGGTACGAACAACTGCTTTCACTACGTTAGAGCTTGTCCAAAACCATGGCGGGCCCTAGGCAAAAAGTGCCATATACGCAATTCTGTCAAACAACACTGGGGAATCCATCTTCCCACTAACCTCTGGTTTCACTAAGTTACCGGAGTTTGAACAGCCCGGCAGGGAATTGTGCGGAATGTGCCATATACTCAACTCCCTGAAACAACAGTATGCTGAAGCTCTCTTTCACCATTTGGTTTCAGAAACTTAAAGTAATTTCAACACCTAAGCATGACTTCCATGGAACGTGCCATATGCGCAACTGTTGAAACAACACTGTGGTGAAGCCACGTTTCACCTGAAACCTGCTTCCACTAGAGCTACAAATGTTTGAACACACGTGCGGGGCCCAGGCCGATAGTGCCATTTACTACCTTCTGTGAAATATGCTGGGTGAAACATTCCCTCAACTAACATCGGATTTCACCCAGTGAGAACTATTGGAAAACCTACTCAGAGAGTGCAGTAGACGCAACTCTATGAAAGGCCGGGGAGGTTATCGTTCTGTCACCTTGTCGTATGGTGAGAAGGGTTTGAAACGTTATGCGAACTCTATGAGGAAAGTGCCTTGTCCTCAACTTTGTGAAACAGCACTGTGGCGAAGGCGTCGTCCCTCTAGCATCTGATCTCAGAATTGGTGGAAAAGGAACGGCGGGTCTACAGGCAACGTGCCATATATTCCACTCTGTAAAACAGCACTGTGGGGAAGGGAAATCTTTCCCCTAAAGCTTCCTTTCACCAAGCTACAAACGTTGCAATGCACATGTGGGGCCTAGGCAGATAGTGCCATAGGCTGCATTCTCTGAAAATAACTGTGGGTGGAACATTCTTTCAAGTAACATTTGATTTCGCTAAGTGAGAACTCATGGGAACACCTATGCAAGGCCTACAGGACAAGGGTCGTATACTCATCTCTGTGAAACAACAGGGGGAGAAAGCGTCTTTCAAGTAGCATCCCGTTTCACAAGGTTAGAAGTCTTTGAATAGCTACGCGGAGCCTAGGCCAATAGTGCCAACTACTCAAACCTGTCACCCTACAGCCTGCAACAACCAAATTTCCACTACCATCTTCCTTCACGAAGGTAGAAGTGTTTGCAAACCTATGCGGGGAATGATGCGGAAAATGACCTTTAATCGACCCTGTGAGAGACTACTGTGGACAAACCATCTTTCAAGTGACAACTTGTGTCACTAAGGGAGACGCCTTTGAAAACCCTTGCGCGGCTTAGGAGGATAGTGTCATATACACAACTCTGTGAACCAACAGGGTGGAGAAGGAATCTTTCGCCTACCATCTGGTTTCACAAAGTTAAAATGTTTGAAAACCTATGCACGATCTACGTGGCAAGTTCCCTATACTCCACTCTGAAACACTCGGGGGAAATACTCTTTCACCTTAGAGCGTCTTTCACGAAGTGTGCAATGTTTGGATACACACGCGGGGCCTAGGCGGATAGTGTCATATACTCGACTCTGTGAAACAACGTTGCGGTGCAACAATCTTCCAACTGCCATCTGGTTTCACCGAGTGAGAACTCACTGAAAACCTAGGCACGGCTCATAATGTCAAACTGCCCTTTGTGGCAACCATCTTTCCAACTAACAGCTTCCATCCCTACATTAGAAGCGTTTCAAAACCTATGCGGGGAACGATGTGGAAAGTGACCCATAGTCGACGCTGTGAGAGAGTACTCTGGACAAACCACCTTGCAAGTAACTTCTTGTTCCACCAAGATAGAAGAGTCTGGAAATCTAAGCACGGACTAGACGGGAAGTGCGAGATGCTCAACTCTGGGAAAACACACTGTGCTGAAAACATCTTTCAACTAGCACCTGATTTCAGTCAGTCACCACCGTTTGAAAACTTAGGCAGGGTCTACGCGGCAAGTGACAAAGAACCTATGAAACGACAAAGCGAAGAAACTCTCTTTCAAGTAACACATCGCTTCACTACATTAGAAGTGGTGGACAAACTATGCGGGTCATGTGCCGACAGAACCGTACACTCAACTCTGTCGAAGTGCACTTGGCGAAAACCATCTTTCAAGTTACATCTTGTATCCCTACGTTAGAAGGGTTTGACAAGCCAGGCAGGGAACAACGAGGAAAGGGACATACACACGACCCTGTGAGAGAATACCGTGGACAAACCATCTCTCAACTAACATCTTGTATCACTAAGTCAAAAATGCGTGAAAAAGCAGGCGGGGCCGATAACGACAGGGCCGTATACTCAATTCTGCCAAACAACAAAGTGAGGAAACCATCCTCCAACTAACATCCTGTTTGACGTAGAAAACTTAGAAAATGTATGCTGGAAACGACGTGGAAGGTGACATATAGCAGCCACTGTGAAAGAATCCTGTGGAGAAAGCGTTTTTCCACTGTCATCATGTGTCACTAAGTTACAAGTGTTTCACTCTTTCAGCTCACACCTTGTTCACTACGTTATAAATGTTGGAAAACCCATGGAGGGCTTATGCGGAAAGTGCCTTGTATGTAACTCTGTGAAAAAAAACAGTGTGGCAAAACCGTCGTTAAGAAAGATCTCGTTTCACAAAATTAGAAGAGTTTGAAACCCTATGCGGGGCGTACAGGGAAAGCGCTAGACACTCACCTCAGGGATACAAACACTTGGGGAAACAACCTTTCACTGAACGTCTGGTTACACTAAATTACAAGCGTTGAAAAACACATGCGGGGCCGAAGTGGAGAGTGCCGTACACTCCTTTCTGGGAAAGAACATTGGGAGGAAACCGTCGTTCACGGTCTACCCCGGGTCTCACTAAGTGAAACGTGTTTGGAAACCTATGTGAAGCCTACACGGAAAGTGCCATCACCTTGCGAAAAGCTTGTGGGGCAACGTTGTTTCAACTATCATCTAGTTTCACTAAGTTAAAATGGCTTCACAGCTATGCGGGATCTGTGCGGAAAGGGCCATATAGGCAACTCTGAGATAGACCACTGTGTGGAACCCATCCTCCAACTCATCTCTCGCTTCACTAAGTTAGAGGTGTTTGAAAACCACGCGGGGCCTACGCCGAAAGTGTCTCATACTCACCTCGGGACACAAGTCTATCTGGGAAGCATCTTTCTGCTGAGATCTGGTTGCACTCAGTAACAAGTGTTTGAAAACGCACGCAGGGCGTAGCAGGATGGTGCCATACACTCACCTCTGGGAAACTACACTGTGGGGAAGCCGCCTTTCAACTACCGTCTGGGTTCGCTGAGATAGGAGTGTTTGAAAACCTAGGAGAAGCCTAACGGCTAAGTGCCACATACTCAACTGTGGGAAACAACAGTGTGCTGAAACGATCTTTCAGCTAACATCTGGCCTCACGAATTGAAAACGGTTTGAAAACTATTCGGGGTCTAGGCGGAAAGTGCCAGGTACTCAGCTCTGTGACACAAGAGCTTGGGGAACCATCTTCCAACTAACATATTTCACTAAGTTAGAAGTCTTTGAAAACCGGGCGGAGACTACACCAAAAGTGTCATACAGTCACCTCTGTGAGTCACTGTGGGGAAGCCATTTTTCCAATAACGTCTCTCTTCACGAGGTTGGAAGTATTTGAACACCCGTGCAGGGCCGGCGTCAAAAGTGCCACATAGTCAACTCTGAAACAACACTGTGGGGTTTCCACGTTTCAATTAACCTCTTCTTGTTCCACTTAGAAGTGTTTGCAAACCTATGCCGGTACTACGCGGGAAGTGCTATAGGCTCAACTCTGTAAAACTCACTGTGGTGAAGCCACAGGCTTCACCCCACAGCCAAAGGGCATCTGGGTTCACTTGTTGGAAGTATGTGAAAACCTATGGGGGCTTATGCGGAAAGTGCCCTATGCTCAAGTGTGTCAAGCAGCTTTTGGGGAAACCACCTTTCAACTAACATCTTGTTTCACCGTGTTAGAAGTGTTTCAAACACTCTCCTAGGAACCATGAGAAAAGTGACGTATACTCGACACAGCCAAATCGTACTGTGGGGAGAAACGGTCTTCCAACTCACATCTGCTGTCGCCAAGTTAAAAGGGTTGGAAAACTTCTGCAGGGCCTATGCGCAAGGGCCGTGTACTCCATTCTGTGAAACGACGCTGTAGGGAAACAATCTTGCGACTAACATCTGGTTTCACTGTGAACTGTCTGAAAACCTACAAAGTGCCATATAGTCAACTGTGTGAAAGAGCACTCTGGGTAAAAGGTCTTGTGACCACCTGATTTAGGACGTTAGAAGCATTTGCAAAACTACGCCGGGATGAATGCAGAAAGTGCCATATACTCAACTCTGTCAAGCTGCACTTTGGCGAAACCATCTTTCAACTAACACCTTGTGTCGCTACCATAGAAACATGTTTGAAAACCTATGGAGGGAATGATGTGGAAAGGGTCATATATACGCAGCTCTGTCCAACCGGGCTTTGGGGAAACCACCTTTCAAGTGACATTTGATTCAACTAAATTGGAAGTGTCTGAAAGCTCCTGTGTGGTCCAGACTGAAAGGGCCTCCCACTCTATGAAAGAACACTGTGGGGAAAACGTCTTTCAACGTTCTCTTTCACTAAGTCAGAAGTGTTGGAAACCCCATGCGGGGATCGATGGGGAAAGTGACGTTGTGAGAGAGTACTGGGAAGAAACCATCTTTCAACTGGCATCTCGTCTCACTGAGAACTGTTTGAAAACATATGCACGGCCTACAAAGTGTACTAGAGTCAACTGTGTGAAAGAACACAGTGGGGAAAAATCATCTTTTAACTAACAGCTCGTTTCGCTCAGTTGGAAGTGTTTGAAGACCTATGTGGGGATCGAGGGGGAAGGTTACATACACCAGCCACTGTGAAAAGAACACTGTGCAGAAACCTTCTTTCAACTGATATCCTGTTTCACCTGGTTAGAAGTGTTTGAAGAACTCCGTGGGGGCTTATGCAGAAAGTGCCATGTACTCTGTCAAGTCCCTGCACGTTGGGACACCCTTTTGTGGAGAAACCGTCCTTCAACCACCATGTTAGAGTTATTATGTTATGTCTGAGTTACGTTCTGTTACAGTTACGTCATGTTATGTTATGTTATGTTATGTTATGTTATGTTTTCATGTTACGTTCTGTTATAGCTATTTGAAAACTTTATGCGGGGTCTATGTATAAAGTGCCATACACTCTGGCAAATAACACTGTGCGGAAACCGTCTTTCAACCAAAATCCTATTTCACTACATTAGAAGTGTTGGAAAACCCATGTGGAGTCGACACCAAAAGTGCCATGTACTCAACCTTGTGAAACAACTGTGTGGTGAAACTATCATCTGCTTCCACTGTTAGAAGTACTTGAAGACCCACGCAGGGCCAACAACGAAAGTGCCGTCTACAAAACTGTATGAAGAAACACTGCGGGGAAACAGCTTGCCACTAAAATCTTATTCCAATCAGATGAAATTGTTTGAAAACCTATGCGGAGCTTATAATGAAAGTGCCGTACACTCATCTCTGTGAAACAACAGCTTATCTGAGAGTTTTATACTCAACTCTATGGAAGAAGACGGTGGGGAAACCTTTCACCTAACATGTGGTTTCTCGAAGCTAGACGTGTGAAAACCAGGTTGCGGCCTATGCAGAAAGTGCCTTACACTCAAATCTGTGAAAGCAGAGTGTGCGGAACCATCTTTCAACAAACTTTCGGTTTCACTAATTTGGAAGTGATGGAAAACTTATGATCGGTTAACTATGAGACAAGTTGCCATATAGTCAACTCTGTGAAACAACACTCTGGTGTGAACCTCTTTCAACGACCGTCTGATTTCACTAATTTAGAAGGGTTTGAAAACCCACGCAGGCAGCAATGGGGAATGTACGATTACTCAACTCTGTGCCACAACAGTGTGGTGAAACCATCCTTCATAACATCTTGCTTCCCTGCCAGGTGTTGTCACCATTTGCAGGGAATTTTGACGAGAGTGACTTATACTCTATTGTGTAAAAAAATGTGGAAAAATGGTCTTTCAACCGACATCCTCTTTCACGAACGAAGTGTTTGAAAACCCATGCTGGGCTTTTGAGGAAACTGCCTTAGAGCCACTCTGTGGGGAATCCATCTTCCAACTAATCTCTTGCTTCACTCTAATGAAGCATAATGGGGCTCGAAAACCATAATGGGGCTACAGTGCAAGCGCCACTTACTCGACTCTGTGAAACAGCACGGTCGGGAAACAATCTGTCTCTTAATATCAGTTGCAAGTGTTTGAAAACAGATGCGGGGCCTATGCACGAGGATCATGCCATGCCTTCAACGTTGTGAAATAACACTGTGGGGAAACCACCTTTCCACTACCATCTCGTTCCTCTTAGAACGGTTTGAAAACCTATGAGAAGCCTAAAAACTAAGGGCCATACACTCAACTGTGTGAAACAACGACGTGGTGAAAAGATCTTTCAAATAACATCTGGTTTCAATCATTGAGAATTGAAGACTATTGGGGGTTATGCGGAAAGGGTCATATACTCAAATCTGTGACACAACATGTGGGGAAACCATCTTTCAATCAACATCTTGTATAACTAAACTGGAAGCGTTAGAAAACCCATGGGGAGCCTATGCCGAAAGTGCCATATACTCACTCACCTCTGTCAGCCTGCACTTTGCGGAAACCATCTTGAGAGTAATATCCTGTAGCACCAAGTTAGGAAGGAGCGTTTGAAAAACTATGCGGGTAAAAGGCAGGAAGTACAAGATACTGACAACTGTGGAACAACACTGTGAGAAACCGTCTTTCAACTCAATTCTTCTTTCATTTAGGTTAGAAGTGTTTGAAAACCTATGCGCGGCGTATGGGGAAAGTGCCATTCTTTCAACTAATATCTGATTTCGCCCAGGGTGAACTCTTTTGGAAACCTATGCACAGCCCACACGGTAAGTGCCATATGCTGAACTCTGTGAAACAACCCTGTGGGGAAACGATCTTTCAACTAACATTTCGTTTCCCTAAGTTAGAAGTGTTTGAAAAGCTCTGCGGGACCTATGCAGAATTGCCCTATACTCCACTCTCAAACTGAACTCTTAGGGAAGCATTTTTCAGCTAACATCTTTATGAAACTACGTGAGGAGCATTGTAAAACCTGTGTGGGGAACGATGTGGAAAGTGACATATACTGTGGGACCCTGTGAGAAAATAGAGTGGACAATCCATCTATCAATTATCTTGGGGCACTAAGTTTGAAGTGTTTGAAAACCTATGCACGGCTTATGGGGAAAGTGCCATATACTCGACTCCCTTCACATATGTGTGTGGGCAAATCCTATGTCATCTAACCTCATGTATCTCTACGACTGAAGGGTTTGCAACCGCAGGCGGGGCCTGCATGAATAAGGCCATATGCACCACTTGGGAAACACCACTGTGGGGAAACCATCCTTCAACTAACATCTTGTTCACTGAGAAGGGTGTGAAACTATGCGGAGCCTTTGCTGAAAGTGCCACGTACAGAACTCGGTGGAAACAACACTGTGGTGAAACGATCTTTCAACGAACATCTCGTTTCAAGCCATAACTCTGTGAAAAAGTTTGCGGGGTATCTGCCGACAGTGCCATATATTCAACTCGGTGAAACTGCACTTTGCAGGAAGGAAGGCTCTTTCAAGTAACATCTGGTATCACGAAGTCAGAAGGGTTTGAAAACCTATGTGGGAAATGATGAGGAAAGTGACACATACTGGATACTGTGAGAAAATACCGTGGACAATCCATCTTTCAACTAGCTCGTGTCACTAAGTTGGAAGTGTTTGCAAACCTAGGCGCGGCTTATGCAGAAAGTGCCGTATACTCGACGCTTTGAAAAAAAAGCACTCTGGACGAAGATTCTTTCATGAGTATGTAGTTTCAGAAAACTAAAGCAGTTTGACAAGCAACGCATGACCTACACGGAAAGTGCCATATACGCAACTCTGTGAAACAACGCTCTGAGGAAATGATCCTTCACCTAACATCTGGTTTCATTAAGTTGTGTTTGAATGCAAATGTTGGCCTAGAAGAATAGAACCATGTACTCAATACCGTGAAACAACAATGTGGTGAAACCATCTTCCGACCACCATCTGCTTTCACTACGTTAGATGTGATTGAAACACCTTACAGGGAGGAACACTTAAAGTGCCGTAAACTCCGCTCTGTCGAACACTGCTGTGGTGAAACATACCTTCAACCAACCTCCGTTTCATCGAGTGACAACGGTTTGAAAAGCTATGCGGGACCCACAGGACAAGTGCCATATACTCAACACTGTGAAACAACACTGTGGAGAAACCCTATTTCAACCAAAACTTCGTTTCACTAAATTAGAAGTCTTTGAAACTCTATGAGCGACAGAGACGGAAAGGGCCATCTATTCAACTCTGTAACCAACAATACTGTGGTGAAAGAAACTTCAACTAACACTTGGTTTCACTGAGAGAACTCTTTGAAGACATAGGCAGGCCTACCCTGTGTCATACATTCATCTCTGTGAATCGACACATGGTGAAACCATCCTTCAGCTAGCATCACGTTTCACCCTGAAGTGTCTGAAAAGTTATGCGCGGGGCTATGCCGACGGTGCCATGCACTCAATTCTGTGAAATTGGACTTTGCGAAAACCACCTTTCAGCGAACATCATGTATCGTTACGTTGGAAGGTTTGAAAACATGCGCAGCTTATAGGAAATGCCAGAGAGTCAACTCTGAAAAACCACTGGTGAGAAACTGTCACCGAACATCTGCTTTCACGTCGTTAAAATAGTTTGAAAACTTAGGCATGACTTACAAGGAAACTGCCATCTACCCAAATCTGTTAAGTAACAATCTGGTGAAGTTGTCTTTCAATTAACATCGATCTGGTTTATATGAGTGGCAACTCTGGAAAACTCTCTGGGGTCAACATGGTAAGTGCGTTTGTAGGCACTGGCTTTGACAACCTATGCAGCTCCTGGCCGGAAAAACCAATACACTTCATTCACTGTGCGAAACAAAACTATGGGGAAATCATCTCGGTACGAACAACTGCTTTCACTACGTTAGAGCTTGTCCAAAACCATGGCGGGCCCTAGGCAAAAAGTGCCATATACGCAATTCTGTCAAACAACACTGGGGAATCCATCTTCCCACTAACCTCTGGTTTCACTAAGTTACCGGAGTTTGAACAGCCCGGCAGGGAATTGTGCGGAATGTGCCATATACTCAACTCCCTGAAACAACAGTATGCTGAAGCTCTCTTTCACCATTTGGTTTCAGAAACTTAAAGTAATTTCAACACCTAAGCATGACTTCCATGGAACGTGCCATATGCGCAACTATTGAAACAACACTGTGGTGAAGCCACGTTTCACCTGAAACCTGCTTCCACTAGAGCTACAAATGTTTGAACACACGTGCGGGGCCCAGGCCGATAGTGCCATTTACTACCTTCTGTGAAATATGCTGGGTGAAACATTCCCTCAACTAACATCGGATTTCACCCAGTGAGAACTATTGGAAAACCTACTCAGAGAGTGCAGTAGACGCAACTCTATGAAAGGCCGGGGAGGTTATCGTTCTGTCACCTTGTCGTATGGTGAGAAGGGTTTGAAACGTTATGCGAACTCTATGAGGAAAGTGCCTTGTCCTCAACTTTGTGAAACAGCACTGTGGCGAAGGCGTCGTCCCTCTAGCATCTGATCTCAGAATTGGTGGAAAAGGAACGGCGGGTCTACAGGCAACGTGCCATATATTCCACTCTGTAAAACAGCACTGTGGGGAAGGGAAATCTTTCCCCTAAAGCTTCCTTTCACCAAGCTACAAACGTTGCAATGCACATGTGGGGCCTAGGCAGATAGTGCCATAGGCTGCATTCTCTGAAAATAACTGTGGGTGGAACATTCTTTCAAGTAACATTTGATTTCGCTAAGTGAGAACTCATGGGAACACCTATGCAAGGCCTACAGGACAAGGGTCGTATACTCATCTCTGTGAAACAACAGGGGGAGAAAGCGTCTTTCAAGTAGCATCCCGTTTCACAAGGTTAGAAGTCTTTGAATAGCTACGCGGAGCCTAGGCCAATAGTGCCAACTACTCAAACCTGTCACCCTACAGCCTGCAACAACCAAATTTCCACTACCATCTTCCTTCACGAAGGTAGAAGTGTTTGCAAACCTATGCGGGGAATGATGCGGAAAATGACCTTTAATCGACCCTGTGAGAGACTACTGTGGACAAACCATCTTTCAAGTGACAACTTGTGTCACTAAGGGAGACGCCTTTGAAAACCCTTGCGCGGCTTAGGAGGATAGTGTCATATACACAACTCTGTGAACCAACAGGGTGGAGAAGGAATCTTTCGCCTACCATCTGGTTTCACAAAGTTAAAATGTTTGAAAACCTATGCACGATCTACGTGGCAAGTTCCCTATACTCCACTCTGAAACACTCGGGGGAAATACTCTTTCACCTTAGAGCGTCTTTCACGAAGTGTGCAATGTTTGGATACACACGCGGGGCCTAGGCGGATAGTGTCATATACTCGACTCTGTGAAACAACGTTGCGGTGCAACAATCTTCCAACTGCCATCTGGTTTCACCGAGTGAGAACTCACTGAAAACCTAGGCACGGCTCATAATGTCAAACTGCCCTTTGTGGCAACCATCTTTCCAACTAACAGCTTCCATCCCTACATTAGAAGCGTTTCAAAACCTATGCGGGGAACGATGTGGAAAGTGACCCATAGTCGACGCTGTGAGAGAGTACTCTGGACAAACCACCTTGCAAGTAACTTCTTGTTCCACCAAGATAGAAGAGTCTGGAAATCTAAGCACGGACTAGACGGGAAGTGCGAGATGCTCAACTCTGGGAAAACACACTGTGCTGAAAACATCTTTCAACTAGCACCTGATTTCAGTCAGTCACCACCGTTTGAAAACTTAGGCAGGGTCTACGCGGCAAGTGACAAAGAACCTATGAAACGACAAAGCGAAGAAACTCTCTTTCAAGTAACACATCGCTTCACTACATTAGAAGTGGTGGACAAACTATGCGGGTCATGTGCCGACAGAACCGTACACTCAACTCTGTCGAAGTGCACTTGGCGAAAACCATCTTTCAAGTTACATCTTGTATCCCTACGTTAGAAGGGTTTGACAAGCCAGGCAGGGAACAACGAGGAAAGGGACATACACACGACCCTGTGAGAGAATACCGTGGACAAACCATCTCTCAACTAACATCTTGTATCACTAAGTCAAAAATGCGTGAAAAAGCAGGCGGGGCCGATAACGACAGGGCCGTATACTCAATTCTGCCAAACAACAAAGTGAGGAAACCATCCTCCAACTAACATCCTGTTTGACGTAGAAAACTTAGAAAATGTATGCTGGAAACGACGTGGAAGGTGACATATAGCAGCCACTGTGAAAGAATCCTGTGGAGAAAGCGTTTTTCCACTGTCATCATGTGTCACTAAGTTACAAGTGTTTCACTCTTTCAGCTCACACCTTGTTCACTACGTTATAAATGTTGGAAAACCCATGGAGGGCTTATGCGGAAAGTGCCTTGTATGTAACTCTGTGAAAAAAAACAGTGTGGCAAAACCGTCGTTAAGAAAGATCTCGTTTCACAAAATTAGAAGAGTTTGAAACCCTATGCGGGGCGTACAGGGAAAGCGCTAGACACTCACCTCAGGGATACAAACACTTGGGGAAACAACCTTTCACTGAACGTCTGGTTACACTAAATTACAAGCGTTGAAAAACACATGCGGGGCCGAAGTGGAGAGTGCCGTACACTCCTTTCTGGGAAAGAACATTGGGAGGAAACCGTCGTTCACGGTCTACCCCGGGTCTCACTAAGTGAAACGTGTTTGGAAACCTATGTGAAGCCTACACGGAAAGTGCCATCACCTTGCGAAAAGCTTGTGGGGCAACGTTGTTTCAACTATCATCTAGTTTCACTAAGTTAAAATGGCTTCACAGCTATGCGGGATCTGTGCGGAAAGGGCCATATAGGCAACTCTGAGATAGACCACTGTGTGGAACCCATCCTCCAACTCATCTCTCGCTTCACTAAGTTAGAGGTGTTTGAAAACCACGCGGGGCCTACGCCGAAAGTGTCTCATACTCACCTCGGGACACAAGTCTATCTGGGAAGCATCTTTCTGCTGAGATCTGGTTGCACTCAGTAACAAGTGTTTGAAAACGCACGCAGGGCGTAGCAGGATGGTGCCATACACTCACCTCTGGGAAACTACACTGTGGGGAAGCCGCCTTTCAACTACCGTCTGGGTTCGCTGAGATAGGAGTGTTTGAAAACCTAGGAGAAGCCTAACGGCTAAGTGCCACATACTCAACTGTGGGAAACAACAGTGTGCTGAAACGATCTTTCAGCTAACATCTGGCCTCACGAATTGAAAACGGTTTGAAAACTATTCGGGGTCTAGGCGGAAAGTGCCAGGTACTCAGCTCTGTGACACAAGAGCTTGGGGAACCATCTTCCAACTAACATATTTCACTAAGTTAGAAGTCTTTGAAAACCGGGCGGAGACTACACCAAAAGTGTCATACAGTCACCTCTGTGAGTCACTGTGGGGAAGCCATTTTTCCAATAACGTCTCTCTTCACGAGGTTGGAAGTATTTGAACACCCGTGCAGGGCCGGCGTCAAAAGTGCCACATAGTCAACTCTGAAACAACACTGTGGGGTTTCCACGTTTCAATTAACCTCTTCTTGTTCCACTTAGAAGTGTTTGCAAACCTATGCCGGTACTACGCGGGAAGTGCTATAGGCTCAACTCTGTAAAACTCACTGTGGTGAAGCCACAGGCTTCACCCCACAGCCAAAGGGCATCTGGGTTCACTTGTTGGAAGTATGTGAAAACCTATGGGGGCTTATGCGGAAAGTGCCCTATGCTCAAGTGTGTCAAGCAGCTTTTGGGGAAACCACCTTTCAACTAACATCTTGTTTCACCGTGTTAGAAGTGTTTCAAACACTCTCCTAGGAACCATGAGAAAAGTGACGTATACTCGACACAGCCAAATCGTACTGTGGGGAGAAACGGTCTTCCAACTCACATCTGCTGTCGCCAAGTTAAAAGGGTTGGAAAACTTCTGCAGGGCCTATGCGCAAGGGCCGTGTACTCCATTCTGTGAAACGACGCTGTAGGGAAACAATCTTGCGACTAACATCTGGTTTCACTGTGAACTGTCTGAAAACCTACAAAGTGCCATATAGTCAACTGTGTGAAAGAGCACTCTGGGTAAAAGGTCTTGTGACCACCTGATTTAGGACGTTAGAAGCATTTGCAAAACTACGCCGGGATGAATGCAGAAAGTGCCATATACTCAACTCTGTCAAGCTGCACTTTGGCGAAACCATCTTTCAACTAACACCTTGTGTCGCTACCATAGAAACATGTTTGAAAACCTATGGAGGGAATGATGTGGAAAGGGTCATATATACGCAGCTCTGTCCAACCGGGCTTTGGGGAAACCACCTTTCAAGTGACATTTGATTCAACTAAATTGGAAGTGTCTGAAAGCTCCTGTGTGGTCCAGACTGAAAGGGCCTCCCACTCTATGAAAGAACACTGTGGGGAAAACGTCTTTCAACGTTCTCTTTCACTAAGTCAGAAGTGTTGGAAACCCCATGCGGGGATCGATGGGGAAAGTGACGTTGTGAGAGAGTACTGGGAAGAAACCATCTTTCAACTGGCATCTCGTCTCACTGAGAACTGTTTGAAAACATATGCACGGCCTACAAAGTGTACTAGAGCCAACTGTGTGAAAGAACACAGTGGGGAAAAATCATCTTTTAACTAACAGCTCGTTTCGCTCAGTTGGAAGTGTTTGAAGACCTATGTGGGGATCGAGGGGGAAGGTTACATACACCAGCCACTGTGAAAAGAACACTGTGCAGAAACCTTCTTTCAACTGATATCCTGTTTCACCTGGTTAGAAGTGTTTGAAGAACTCCGTGGGGGCTTATGCAGAAAGTGCCATGTACTCTGTCAAGTCCCTGCACGTTGGGACACCCTTTTGTGGAGAAACCGTCCTTCAACCACCATGTTAGAGTTATTATGTTATGTCTGAGTTACGTTCTGTTACAGTTACGTCATGTTATGTTATGTTATGTTATGTTATGTTATGTTTTCATGTTACGTTCTGTTATAGCTATTTGAAAACTTTATGCGGGGTCTATGTATAAAGTGCCATACACTCTGGCAAATAACACTGTGCGGAAACCGTCTTTCAACCAAAATCCTATTTCACTACATTAGAAGTGTTGGAAAACCCATGTGGAGTCGACACCAAAAGTGCCATGTACTCAACCTTGTGAAACAACTGTGTGGTGAAACTATCATCTGCTTCCACTGTTAGAAGTACTTGAAGACCCACGCAGGGCCAACAACGAAAGTGCCGTCTACAAAACTGTATGAAGAAACACTGCGGGGAAACAGCTTGCCACTAAAATCTTATTCCAATCAGATGAAATTGTTTGAAAACCTATGCGGAGCTTATAATGAAAGTGCCGTACACTCATCTCTGTGAAACAACAGCTTATCTGAGAGTTTTATACTCAACTCTATGGAAGAAGACGGTGGGGAAACCTTTCACCTAACATGTGGTTTCTCGAAGCTAGACGTGTGAAAACCAGGTTGCGGCCTATGCAGAAAGTGCCTTACACTCAAATCTGTGAAAGCAGAGTGTGCGGAACCATCTTTCAACAAACTTTCGGTTTCACTAATTTGGAAGTGATGGAAAACTTATGATCGGTTAACTATGAGACAAGTTGCCATATAGTCAACTCTGTGAAACAACACTCTGGTGTGAACCTCTTTCAACGACCGTCTGATTTCACTAATTTAGAAGGGTTTGAAAACCCACGCAGGCAGCAATGGGGAATGTACGATTACTCAACTCTGTGCCACAACAGTGTGGTGAAACCATCCTTCATAACATCTTGCTTCCCTGCCAGGTGTTGTCACCATTTGCAGGGAATTTTGACGAGAGTGACTTATACTCTATTGTGTAAAAAAATGTGGAAAAATGGTCTTTCAACCGACATCCTCTTTCACGAACGAAGTGTTTGAAAACCCATGCTGGGCTTTTGAGGAAACTGCCTTAGAGCCACTCTGTGGGGAATCCATCTTCCAACTAATCTCTTGCTTCACTCTAATGAAGCATAATGGGGCTCGAAAACCATAATGGGGCTACAGTGCAAGCGCCACTTACTCGACTCTGTGAAACAGCACGGTCGGGAAACAATCTGTCTCTTAATATCAGTTGCAAGTGTTTGAAAACAGATGCGGGGCCTATGCACGAGGATCATGCCATGCCTTCAACGTTGTGAAATAACACTGTGGGGAAACCACCTTTCCACTACCATCTCGTTCCTCTTAGAACGGTTTGAAAACCTATGAGAAGCCTAAAAACTAAGGGCCATACACTCAACTGTGTGAAACAACGACGTGGTGAAAAGATCTTTCAAATAACATCTGGTTTCAATCATTGAGAATTGAAGACTATTGGGGGTTATGCGGAAAGGGTCATATACTCAAATCTGTGACACAACATGTGGGGAAACCATCTTTCAATCAACATCTTGTATAACTAAACTGGAAGCGTTAGAAAACCCATGGGGAGCCTATGCCGAAAGTGCCATATACTCACTCACCTCTGTCAGCCTGCACTTTGCGGAAACCATCTTGAGAGTAATATCCTGTAGCACCAAGTTAGGAAGGAGCGTTTGAAAAACTATGCGGGTAAAAGGCAGGAAGTACAAGATACTGACAACTGTGGAACAACACTGTGAGAAACCGTCTTTCAACTCAATTCTTCTTTCATTTAGGTTAGAAGTGTTTGAAAACCTATGCGCGGCGTATGGGGAAAGTGCCATTCTTTCAACTAATATCTGATTTCGCCCAGGGTGAACTCTTTTGGAAACCTATGCACAGCCCACACGGTAAGTGCCATATGCTGAACTCTGTGAAACAACCCTGTGGGGAAACGATCTTTCAACTAACATTTCGTTTCCCTAAGTTAGAAGTGTTTGAAAAGCTCTGCGGGACCTATGCAGAATTGCCCTATACTCCACTCTCAAACTGAACTCTTAGGGAAGCATTTTTCAGCTAACATCTTTATGAAACTACGTGAGGAGCATTGTAAAACCTGTGTGGGGAACGATGTGGAAAGTGACATATACTGTGGGACCCTGTGAGAAAATAGAGTGGACAATCCATCTATCAATTATCTTGGGGCACTAAGTTTGAAGTGTTTGAAAACCTATGCACGGCTTATGGGGAAAGTGCCATATACTCGACTCCCTTCACATATGTGTGTGGGCAAATCCTATGTCATCTAACCTCATGTATCTCTACGACTGAAGGGTTTGCAACCGCAGGCGGGGCCTGCATGAATAAGGCCATATGCACCACTTGGGAAACACCACTGTGGGGAAACCATCCTTCAACTAACATCTTGTTCACTGAGAAGGGTGTGAAACTATGCGGAGCCTTTGCTGAAAGTGCCACGTACAGAACTCGGTGGAAACAACACTGTGGTGAAACGATCTTTCAACGAACATCTCGTTTCAAGCCATAACTCTGTGAAAAAGTTTGCGGGGTATCTGCCGACAGTGCCATATATTCAACTCGGTGAAACTGCACTTTGCAGGAAGGAAAGCTCTTTCAAGTAACATCTGGTATCACGAAGTCAGAAGGGTTTGAAAACCTATGTGGGAAATGATGAGGAAAGTGACACATACTGGATACTGTGAGAAAATACCGTGGACAATCCATCTTTCAACTAGCTCGTGTCACTAAGTTGGAAGTGTTTGCAAACCTAGGCGCGGCTTATGCAGAAAGTGCCGTATACTCGACGCTTTGAAAAAAAAGCACTCTGGACGAAGATTCTTTCATGAGTATGTAGTTTCAGAAAACTAAAGCAGTTTGACAAGCAACGCATGACCTACACGGAAAGTGCCATATACGCAACTCTGTGAAACAACGCTCTGAGGAAATGATCCTTCACCTAACATCTGGTTTCATTAAGTTGTGTTTGAATGCAAATGTTGGCCTAGAAGAATAGAACCATGTACTCAATACCGTGAAACAACAATGTGGTGAAACCATCTTCCGACCACCATCTGCTTTCACTACGTTAGATGTGATTGAAACACCTTACAGGGAGGAACACTTAAAGTGCCGTAAACTCCGCTCTGTCGAACACTGCTGTGGTGAAACATACCTTCAACCAACCTCCGTTTCATCGAGTGACAACGGTTTGAAAAGCTATGCGGGACCCACAGGACAAGTGCCATATACTCAACACTGTGAAACAACACTGTGGAGAAACCCTATTTCAACCAAAACTTCGTTTCACTAAATTAGAAGTCTTTGAAACTCTATGAGCGACAGAGACGGAAAGGGCCATCTATTCAACTCTGTAACCAACAATACTGTGGTGAAAGAAACTTCAACTAACACTTGGTTTCACTGAGAGAACTCTTTGAAGACATAGGCAGGCCTACCCTGTGTCATACATTCATCTCTGTGAATCGACACATGGTGAAACCATCCTTCAGCTAGCATCACGTTTCACCCTGAAGTGTCTGAAAAGTTATGCGCGGGGCTATGCCGACGGTGCCATGCACTCAATTCTGTGAAATTGGACTTTGCGAAAACCACCTTTCAGCGAACATCATGTATCGTTACGTTGGAAGGTTTGAAAACATGCGCAGCTTATAGGAAATGCCAGAGAGTCAACTCTGAAAAACCACTGGTGAGAAACTGTCACCGAACATCTGCTTTCACGTCGTTAAAATAGTTTGAAAACTTAGGCATGACTTACAAGGAAACTGCCATCTACCCAAATCTGTTAAGTAACAATCTGGTGAAGTTGTCTTTCAATTAACATCGATCTGGTTTATATGAGTGGCAACTCTGGAAAACTCTCTGGGGTCAACATGGTAAGTGCGTTTGTAGGCACTGGCTTTGACAACCTATGCAGCTCCTGGCCGGAAAAACCAATACACTTCATTCACTGTGCGAAACAAAACTATGGGGAAATCATCTCGGTACGAACAACTGCTTTCACTACGTTAGAGCTTGTCCAAAACCATGGCGGGCCCTAGGCAAAAAGTGCCATATACGCAATTCTGTCAAACAACACTGGGGAATCCATCTTCCCACTAACCTCTGGTTTCACTAAGTTACCGGAGTTTGAACAGCCCGGCAGGGAATTGTGCGGAATGTGCCATATACTCAACTCCCTGAAACAACAGTATGCTGAAGCTCTCTTTCACCATTTGGTTTCAGAAACTTAAAGTAATTTCAACACCTAAGCATGACTTCCATGGAACGTGCCATATGCGCAACTGTTGAAACAACACTGTGGTGAAGCCACGTTTCACCTGAAACCTGCTTCCACTAGAGCTACAAATGTTTGAACACACGTGCGGGGCCCAGGCCGATAGTGCCATTTACTACCTTCTGTGAAATATGCTGGGTGAAACATTCCCTCAACTAACATCGGATTTCACCCAGTGAGAACTATTGGAAAACCTACTCAGAGAGTGCAGTAGACGCAACTCTATGAAAGGCCGGGGAGGTTATCGTTCTGTCACCTTGTCGTATGGTGAGAAGGGTTTGAAACGTTATGCGAACTCTATGAGGAAAGTGCCTTGTCCTCAACTTTGTGAAACAGCACTGTGGCGAAGGCGTCGTCCCTCTAGCATCTGATCTCAGAATTGGTGGAAAAGGAACGGCGGGTCTACAGGCAACGTGCCATATATTCCACTCTGTAAAACAGCACTGTGGGGAAGGGAAATCTTTCCCCTAAAGCTTCCTTTCACCAAGCTACAAACGTTGCAATGCACATGTGGGGCCTAGGCAGATAGTGCCATAGGCTGCATTCTCTGAAAATAACTGTGGGTGGAACATTCTTTCAAGTAACATTTGATTTCGCTAAGTGAGAACTCATGGGAACACCTATGCAAGGCCTACAGGACAAGGGTCGTATACTCATCTCTGTGAAACAACAGGGGGAGAAAGCGTCTTTCAAGTAGCATCCCGTTTCACAAGGTTAGAAGTCTTTGAATAGCTACGCGGAGCCTAGGCCAATAGTGCCAACTACTCAAACCTGTCACCCTACAGCCTGCAACAACCAAATTTCCACTACCATCTTCCTTCACGAAGGTAGAAGTGTTTGCAAACCTATGCGGGGAATGATGCGGAAAATGACCTTTAATCGACCCTGTGAGAGACTACTGTGGACAAACCATCTTTCAAGTGACAACTTGTGTCACTAAGGGAGACGCCTTTGAAAACCCTTGCGCGGCTTAGGAGGATAGTGTCATATACACAACTCTGTGAACCAACAGGGTGGAGAAGGAATCTTTCGCCTACCATCTGGTTTCACAAAGTTAAAATGTTTGAAAACCTATGCACGATCTACGTGGCAAGTTCCCTATACTCCACTCTGAAACACTCGGGGGAAATACTCTTTCACCTTAGAGCGTCTTTCACGAAGTGTGCAATGTTTGGATACACACGCGGGGCCTAGGCGGATAGTGTCATATACTCCACTCTGTGAAACAACGTTGCGGTGCAACAATCTTCCAACTGCCATCTGGTTTCACCGAGTGAGAACTCACTGAAAACCTAGGCATGGCTCATAATGTCAAACTGCCCTTTGTGGCAACCATCTTTCCAACTAACAGCTTCCATCCCTACATTAGAAGCGTTTCAAAACCTCTGCGGGGAACGATGTGGAAAGTGACCCATAGTCGACGCTGTGAGAGAGTACTCTGGACAAACCACCTTGCAAGTAACTTCTTGTTCCACCAAGATAGAAGAGTCTGGAAATCTAAGCACGGACTAGACGGGAAGTGCGAGATGCTCAACTCTGGGAAAACACACTGTGCTGAAAACATCTTTCAACTAGCACCTGATTTCAGTCAGTCACCACCGTTTGAAAACTTAGGCAGGGTCTACGCGGCAAGTGACAAAGAACCTATGAAACGACAAAGCGAAGAAACTCTCTTTCAAGTAACACATCGCTTCACTACATTAGAAGTGGTGGACAAACTATGCGGGTCATGTGCCGACAGAACCGTACACTCAACTCTGTCGAAGTGCACTTGGCGAAAACCATCTTTCAAGTTACATCTTGTATCCCTACGTTAGAAGGGTTTGACAAGCCAGGCAGGGAACAACGAGGAAAGGGACATACACACGACCCTGTGAGAGAATACCGTGGACAAACCATCTCTCAACTAACATCTTGTATCACTAAGTCAAAAATGCGTGAAAAAGCAGGCGGGGCCGATAACGACAGGGCCGTATACTCAATTCTGCCAAACAACAAAGTGAGGAAACCATCCTCCAACTAACATCCTGTTTGACGTAGAAAACTTAGAAAATGTATGCTGGAAACGACGTGGAAGGTGACATATAGCAGCCACTGTGAAAGAATCCTGTGGAGAAAGCGTTTTTCCACTGTCATCATGTGTCACTAAGTTACAAGTGTTTCACTCTTTCAGCTCACACCTTGTTCACTACGTTATAAATGTTGGAAAACCCATGGAGGGCTTATGCGGAAAGTGCCTTGTATGTAACTCTGTGAAAAAAAACAGTGTGGCAAAACCGTCGTTAAGAAAGATCTCGTTTCACAAAATTAGAAGAGTTTGAAACCCTATGCGGGGCGTACAGGGAAAGCGCTAGACACTCACCTCAGGGATACAAACACTTGGGGAAACAACCTTTCACTGAACGTCTGGTTACACTAAATTACAAGCGTTGAAAAACACATGCGGGGCCGAAGTGGAGAGTGCCGTACACTCCTTTCTGGGAAAGAACATTGGGAGGAAACCGTCGTTCACGGTCTACCCCGGGTCTCACTAAGTGAAACGTGTTTGGAAACCTATGTGAAGCCTACACGGAAAGTGCCATCACCTTGCGAAAAGCTTGTGGGGCAACGTTGTTTCAACTATCATCTAGTTTCACTAAGTTAAAATGGCTTCACAGCTATGCGGGATCTGTGCGGAAAGGGCCATATAGGCAACTCTGAGATAGACCACTGTGTGGAACCCATCCTCCAACTCATCTCTCGCTTCACTAAGTTAGAGGTGTTTGAAAACCACGCGGGGCCTACGCCGAAAGTGTCTCATACTCACCTCGGGACACAAGTCTATCTGGGAAGCATCTTTCTGCTGAGATCTGGTTGCACTCAGTAACAAGTGTTTGAAAACGCACGCAGGGCGTAGCAGGATGGTGCCATACACTCACCTCTGGGAAACTACACTGTGGGGAAGCCGCCTTTCAACTACCGTCTGGGTTCGCTGAGATAGGAGTGTTTGAAAACCTAGGAGAAGCCTAACGGCTAAGTGCCACATACTCAACTGTGGGAAACAACAGTGTGCTGAAACGATCTTTCAGCTAACATCTGGCCTCACGAATTGAAAACGGTTTGAAAACTATTCGGGGTCTAGGCGGAAAGTGCCAGGTACTCAGCTCTGTGACACAAGAGCTTGGGGAACCATCTTCCAACTAACATATTTCACTAAGTTAGAAGTCTTTGAAAACCGGGCGGAGACTACACCAAAAGTGTCATACAGTCACCTCTGTGAGTCACTGTGGGGAAGCCATTTTTCCAATAACGTCTCTCTTCACGAGGTTGGAAGTATTTGAACACCCGTGCAGGGCCGGCGTCAAAAGTGCCACATAGTCAACTCTGAAACAACACTGTGGGGTTTCCACGTTTCAATTAACCTCTTCTTGTTCCACTTAGAAGTGTTTGCAAACCTATGCCGGTACTACGCGGGAAGTGCTATAGGCTCAACTCTGTAAAACTCACTGTGGTGAAGCCACAGGCTTCACCCCACAGCCAAAGGGCATCTGGGTTCACTTGTTGGAAGTATGTGAAAACCTATGGGGGCTTATGCGGAAAGTGCCCTATGCTCAAGTGTGTCAAGCAGCTTTTGGGGAAACCACCTTTCAACTAACATCTTGTTTCACCGTGTTAGAAGTGTTTCAAACACTCTCCTAGGAACCATGAGAAAAGTGACGTATACTCGACACAGCCAAATCGTACTGTGGGGAGAAACGGTCTTCCAACTCACATCTGCTGTCGCCAAGTTAAAAGGGTTGGAAAACTTCTGCAGGGCCTATGCGCAAGGGCCGTGTACTCCATTCTGTGAAACGACGCTGTAGGGAAACAATCTTGCGACTAACATCTGGTTTCACTGTGAACTGTCTGAAAACCTACAAAGTGCCATATAGTCAACTGTGTGAAAGAGCACTCTGGGTAAAAGGTCTTGTGACCACCTGATTTAGGACGTTAGAAGCATTTGCAAAACTACGCCGGGATGAATGCAGAAAGTGCCATATACTCAACTCTGTCAAGCTGCACTTTGGCGAAACCATCTTTCAACTAACACCTTGTGTCGCTACCATAGAAACATGTTTGAAAACCTATGGAGGGAATGATGTGGAAAGGGTCATATATACGCAGCTCTGTCCAACCGGGCTTTGGGGAAACCACCTTTCAAGTGACATTTGATTCAACTAAATTGGAAGTGTCTGAAAGCTCCTGTGTGGTCCAGACTGAAAGGGCCTCCCACTCTATGAAAGAACACTGTGGGGAAAACGTCTTTCAACGTTCTCTTTCACTAAGTCAGAAGTGTTGGAAACCCCATGCGGGGATCGATGGGGAAAGTGACGTTGTGAGAGAGTACTGGGAAGAAACCATCTTTCAACTGGCATCTCGTCTCACTGAGAACTGTTTGAAAACATATGCACGGCCTACAAAGTGTACTAGAGCCAACTGTGTGAAAGAACACAGTGGGGAAAAATCATCTTTTAACTAACAGCTCGTTTCGCTCAGTTGGAAGTGTTTGAAGACCTATGTGGGGATCGAGGGGGAAGGTTACATACACCAGCCACTGTGAAAAGAACACTGTGCAGAAACCTTCTTTCAACTGATATCCTGTTTCACCTGGTTAGAAGTGTTTGAAGAACTCCGTGGGGGCTTATGCAGAAAGTGCCATGTACTCTGTCAAGTCCCTGCACGTTGGGACACCCTTTTGTGGAGAAACCGTCCTTCAACCACCATGTTAGAGTTATTATGTTATGTCTGAGTTACGTTCTGTTACAGTTACGTCATGTTATGTTATGTTATGTTATGTTTTCATGTTACGTTCTGTTATAGCTATTTGAAAACTTTATGCGGGGTCTATGTATAAAGTGCCATACACTCTGGCAAATAACACTGTGCGGAAACCGTCTTTCAACCAAAATCCTATTTCACTACATTAGAAGTGTTGGAAAACCCATGTGGAGTCGACACCAAAAGTGCCATGTACTCAACCTTGTGAAACAACTGTGTGGTGAAACTATCATCTGCTTCCACTGTTAGAAGTACTTGAAGACCCACGCAGGGCCAACAACGAAAGTGCCGTCTACAAAACTGTATGAAGAAACACTGCGGGGAAACAGCTTGCCACTAAAATCTTATTCCAATCAGATGAAATTGTTTGAAAACCTATGCGGAGCTTATAATGAAAGTGCCGTACACTCATCTCTGTGAAACAACAGCTTATCTGAGAGTTTTATACTCAACTCTATGGAAGAAGACGGTGGGGAAACCTTTCACCTAACATGTGGTTTCTCGAAGCTAGACGTGTGAAAACCAGGTTGCGGCCTAGGCAGAAAGTGCCTTACACTCAAATCTGTGAAAGCAGAGTGTGCGGAACCATCTTTCAACAAACTTTCGGTTTCACTAATTTGGAAGTGATGGAAAACTTATGATCGGTTAACTATGAGACAAGTTGCCATATAGTCAACTCTGTGAAACAACACTCTGGTGTGAACCTCTTTCAACGACCGTCTGATTTCACTAATTTAGAAGGGTTTGAAAACCCACGCAGGCAGCAATGGGGAATGTACGATTACTCAACTCTGTGCCACAACAGTGTGGTGAAACCATCCTTCATAACATCTTGCTTCCCTGCCAGGTGTTGTCACCATTTGCAGGGAATTTTGACGAGAGTGACTTATACTCTATTGTGTAAAAAAATGTGGAAAAATGGTCTTTCAACCGACATCCTCTTTCACGAACGAAGTGTTTGAAAACCCATGCTGGGCTTTTGAGGAAACTGCCTTAGAGCCACTCTGTGGGGAATCCATCTTCCAACTAATCTCTTGCTTCACTCTAATGAAGCATAATGGGGCTCGAAAACCATAATGGGGCTACAGTGCAAGCGCCACTTACTCGACTCTGTGAAACAGCACGGTCGGGAAACAATCTGTCTCTTAATATCAGTTGCAAGTGTTTGAAAACAGATGCGGGGCCTATGCACGAGGATCATGCCATGCCTTCAACGTTGTGAAATAACACTGTGGGGAAACCACCTTTCCACTACCATCTCGTTCCTCTTAGAACGGTTTGAAAACCTATGAGAAGCCTAAAAACTAAGGGCCATACACTCAACTGTGTGAAACAACGACGTGGTGAAAAGATCTTTCAAATAACATCTGGTTTCAATCATTGAGAATTGAAGACTATTGGGGGTTATGCGGAAAGGGTCATATACTCAAATCTGTGACACAACATGTGGGGAAACCATCTTTCAATCAACATCTTGTATAACTAAACTGGAAGCGTTAGAAAACCCATGGGGAGCCTATGCCGAAAGTGCCATATACTCACTCACCTCTGTCAGCCTGCACTTTGCGGAAACCATCTTGAGAGTAATATCCTGTAGCACCAAGTTAGGAAGGAGCGTTTGAAAAACTATGCGGGTAAAAGGCAGGAAGTACAAGATACTGACAACTGTGGAACAACACTGTGAGAAACCGTCTTTCAACTCAATTCTTCTTTCATTTAGGTTAGAAGTGTTTGAAAACCTATGCGCGGCGTATGGGGAAAGTGCCATTCTTTCAACTAATATCTGATTTCGCCCAGGGTGAACTCTTTTGGAAACCTATGCACAGCCCACACGGTAAGTGCCATATGCTGAACTCTGTGAAACAACCCTGTGGGGAAACGATCTTTCAACTAACATTTCGTTTCCCTAAGTTAGAAGTGTTTGAAAAGCTCTGCGGGACCTATGCAGAATTGCCCTATACTCCACTCTCAAACTGAACTCTTAGGGAAGCATTTTTCAGCTAACATCTTTATGAAACTACGTGAGGAGCATTGTAAAACCTGTGTGGGGAACGATGTGGAAAGTGACATATACTGTGGGACCCTGTGAGAAAATAGAGTGGACAATCCATCTATCAATTATCTTGGGGCACTAAGTTTGAAGTGTTTGAAAACCTATGCACGGCTTATGGGGAAAGTGCCATATACTCGACTCCCTTCACATATGTGTGTGGGCAAATCCTATGTCATCTAACCTCATGTATCTCTACGACTGAAGGGTTTGCAACCGCAGGCGGGGCCTGCATGAATAAGGCCATATGCACCACTTGGGAAACACCACTGTGGGGAAACCATCCTTCAACTAACATCTTGTTCACTGAGAAGGGTGTGAAACTATGCGGAGCCTTTGCTGAAAGTGCCACGTACAGAACTCGGTGGAAACAACACTGTGGTGAAACGATCTTTCAACGAACATCTCGTTTCAAGCCATAACTCTGTGAAAAAGTTTGCGGGGTATCTGCCGACAGTGCCATATATTCAACTCGGTGAAACTGCACTTTGCAGGAAGGAAAGCTCTTTCAAGTAACATCTGGTATCACGAAGTCAGAAGGGTTTGAAAACCTATGTGGGAAATGATGAGGAAAGTGACACATACTGGATACTGTGAGAAAATACCGTGGACAATCCATCTTTCAACTAGCTCGTGTCACTAAGTTGGAAGTGTTTGCAAACCTAGGCGCGGCTTATGCAGAAAGTGCCGTATACTCGACGCTTTGAAAAAAAAGCACTCTGGACGAAGATTCTTTCATGAGTATGTAGTTTCAGAAAACTAAAGCAGTTTGACAAGCAACGCATGACCTACACGGAAAGTGCCATATACGCAACTCTGTGAAACAACGCTCTGAGGAAATGATCCTTCACCTAACATCTGGTTTCATTAAGTTGTGTTTGAATGCAAATGTTGGCCTAGAAGAATAGAACCATGTACTCAATACCGTGAAACAACAATGTGGTGAAACCATCTTCCGACCACCATCTGCTTTCACTACGTTAGATGTGATTGAAACACCTTACAGGGAGGAACACTTAAAGTGCCGTAAACTCCGCTCTGTCGAACACTGCTGTGGTGAAACATACCTTCAACCAACCTCCGTTTCATCGAGTGACAACGGTTTGAAAAGCTATGCGGGACCCACAGGACAAGTGCCATATACTCAACACTGTGAAACAACACTGTGGAGAAACCCTATTTCAACCAAAACTTCGTTTCACTAAATTAGAAGTCTTTGAAACTCTATGAGCGACAGAGACGGAAAGGGCCATCTATTCAACTCTGTAACCAACAATACTGTGGTGAAAGAAACTTCAACTAACACTTGGTTTCACTGAGAGAACTCTTTGAAGACATAGGCAGGCCTACCCTGTGTCATACATTCATCTCTGTGAATCGACACATGGTGAAACCATCCTTCAGCTAGCATCACGTTTCACCCTGAAGTGTCTGAAAAGTTATGCGCGGGGCTATGCCGACGGTGCCATGCACTCAATTCTGTGAAATTGGACTTTGCGAAAACCACCTTTCAGCGAACATCATGTATCGTTACGTTGGAAGGTTTGAAAACATGCGCAGCTTATAGGAAATGCCAGAGAGTCAACTCTGAAAAACCACTGGTGAGAAACTGTCACCGAACATCTGCTTTCACGTCGTTAAAATAGTTTGAAAACTTAGGCATGACTTACAAGGAAACTGCCATCTACCCAAATCTGTTAAGTAACAATCTGGTGAAGTTGTCTTTCAATTAACATCGATCTGGTTTATATGAGTGGCAACTCTGGAAAACTCTCTGGGGTCAACATGGTAAGTGCGTTTGTAGGCACTGGCTTTGACAACCTATGCAGCTCCTGGCCGGAAAAACCAATACACTTCATTCACTGTGCGAAACAAAACTATGGGGAAATCATCTCGGTACGAACAACTGCTTTCACTACGTTAGAGCTTGTCCAAAACCATGGCGGGCCCTAGGCAAAAAGTGCCATATACGCAATTCTGTCAAACAACACTGGGGAATCCATCTTCCCACTAACCTCTGGTTTCACTAAGTTACCGGAGTTTGAACAGCCCGGCAGGGAATTGTGCGGAATGTGCCATATACTCAACTCCCTGAAACAACAGTATGCTGAAGCTCTCTTTCACCATTTGGTTTCAGAAACTTAAAGTAATTTCAACACCTAAGCATGACTTCCATGGAACGTGCCATATGCGCAACTGTTGAAACAACACTGTGGTGAAGCCACGTTTCACCTGAAACCTGCTTCCACTAGAGCTACAAATGTTTGAACACACGTGCGGGGCCCAGGCCGATAGTGCCATTTACTACCTTCTGTGAAATATGCTGGGTGAAACATTCCCTCAACTAACATCGGATTTCACCCAGTGAGAACTATTGGAAAACCTACTCAGAGAGTGCAGTAGACGCAACTCTATGAAAGGCCGGGGAGGTTATCGTTCTGTCACCTTGTCGTATGGTGAGAAGGGTTTGAAACGTTATGCGAACTCTATGAGGAAAGTGCCTTGTCCTCAACTTTGTGAAACAGCACTGTGGCGAAGGCGTCGTCCCTCTAGCATCTGATCTCAGAATTGGTGGAAAAGGAACGGCGGGTCTACAGGCAACGTGCCATATATTCCACTCTGTAAAACAGCACTGTGGGGAAGGGAAATCTTTCCCCTAAAGCTTCCTTTCACCAAGCTACAAACGTTGCAATGCACATGTGGGGCCTAGGCAGATAGTGCCATAGGCTGCATTCTCTGAAAATAACTGTGGGTGGAACATTCTTTCAAGTAACATTTGATTTCGCTAAGTGAGAACTCATGGGAACACCTATGCAAGGCCTACAGGACAAGGGTCGTATACTCATCTCTGTGAAACAACAGGGGGAGAAAGCGTCTTTCAAGTAGCATCCCGTTTCACAAGGTTAGAAGTCTTTGAATAGCTACGCGGAGCCTAGGCCAATAGTGCCAACTACTCAAACCTGTCACCCTACAGCCTGCAACAACCAAATTTCCACTACCATCTTCCTTCACGAAGGTAGAAGTGTTTGCAAACCTATGCGGGGAATGATGCGGAAAATGACCTTTAATCGACCCTGTGAGAGACTACTGTGGACAAACCATCTTTCAAGTGACAACTTGTGTCACTAAGGGAGACGCCTTTGAAAACCCTTGCGCGGCTTAGGAGGATAGTGTCATATACACAACTCTGTGAACCAACAGGGTGGAGAAGGAATCTTTCGCCTACCATCTGGTTTCACAAAGTTAAAATGTTTGAAAACCTATGCACGATCTACGTGGCAAGTTCCCTATACTCCACTCTGAAACACTCGGGGGAAATACTCTTTCACCTTAGAGCGTCTTTCACGAAGTGTGCAATGTTTGGATACACACGCGGGGCCTAGGCGGATAGTGTCATATACTCGACTCTGTGAAACAACGTTGCGGTGCAACAATCTTCCAACTGCCATCTGGTTTCACCGAGTGAGAACTCACTGAAAACCTAGGCACGGCTCATAATGTCAAACTGCACTTTGTGGCAACCATCTTTCCAACTAACAGCTTCCATCCCTACATTAGAAGCGTTTCAAAACCTATGCGGGGAACGATGTGGAAAGTGACCCATAGTCGACGCTGTGAGAGAGTACTCTGGACAAACCACCTTGCAAGTAACTTCTTGTTCCACCAAGATAGAAGAGTCTGGAAATCTAAGCACGGACTAGACGGGAAGTGCGAGATGCTCAACTCTGGGAAAACACACTGTGCTGAAAACATCTTTCAACTAGCACCTGATTTCAGTCAGTCACCACCGTTTGAAAACTTAGGCAGGGTCTACGCGGCAAGTGACAAAGAACCTATGAAACGACAAAGCGAAGAAACTCTCTTTCAAGTAACACATCGCTTCACTACATTAGAAGTGGTGGACAAACTATGCGGGTCATGTGCCGACAGAACCGTACACTCAACTCTGTCGAAGTGCACTTGGCGAAAACCATCTTTCAACTTACATCTTGTATCCCTACGTTAGAAGGGTTTGACAAGCCAGGCAGGGAACAACGAGGAAAGGGACATACACACGACCCTGTGAGAGAATACCGTGGACAAACCATCTCTCAACTAACATCTTGTATCACTAAGTCAAAAATGCGTGAAAAAGCAGGCGGGGCCGATAACGACAGGGCCGTATACTCAATTCTGCCAAACAACAAAGTGAGGAAACCATCCTCCAACTAACATCCTGTTTGACGTAGAAAACTTAGAAAATGTATGCTGGAAACGACGTGGAAGGTGACATATAGCAGCCACTGTGAAAGAATCCTGTGGAGAAAGCGTTTTTCCACTGTCATCATGTGTCACTAAGTTACAAGTGTTTCACTCTTTCAGCTCACACCTTGTTCACTACGTTATAAATGTTGGAAAACCCATGGAGGGCTTATGCGGAAAGTGCCTTGTATGTAACTCTGTGAAAAAAAACAGTGTGGCAAAACCGTCGTTAAGAAAGATCTCGTTTCACAAAATTAGAAGAGTTTGAAACCCTATGCGGGGCGTACAGGGAAAGCGCTAGACACTCACCTCAGGGATACAAACACTTGGGGAAACAACCTTTCACTGAACGTCTGGTTACACTAAATTACAAGCGTTGAAAAACACATGCGGGGCCGAAGTGGAGAGTGCCGTACACTCCTTTCTGGGAAAGAACATTGGGAGGAAACCGTCGTTCACGGTCTACCCCGGGTCTCACTAAGTGAAACGTGTTTGGAAACCTATGTGAAGCCTACACGGAAAGTGCCATCACCTTGCGAAAAGCTTGTGGGGCAACGTTGTTTCAACTATCATCTAGTTTCACTAAGTTAAAATGGCTTCACAGCTATGCGGGATCTGTGCGGAAAGGGCCATATAGGCAACTCTGAGATAGACCACTGTGTGGAACCCATCCTCCAACTCATCTCTCGCTTCACTAAGTTAGAGGTGTTTGAAAACCACGCGGGGCCTACGCCGAAAGTGTCTCATACTCACCTCGGGACACAAGTCTATCTGGGAAGCATCTTTCTGCTGAGATCTGGTTGCACTCAGTAACAAGTGTTTGAAAACGCACGCAGGGCGTAGCAGGATGGTGCCATACACTCACCTCTGGGAAACTACACTGTGGGGAAGCCGCCTTTCAACTACCGTCTGGGTTCGCTGAGATAGGAGTGTTTGAAAACCTAGGAGAAGCCTAACGGCTAAGTGCCACATACTCAACTGTGGGAAACAACAGTGTGCTGAAACGATCTTTCAGCTAACATCTGGCCTCACGAATTGAAAACGGTTTGAAAACTATTCGGGGTCTAGGCGGAAAGTGCCAGGTACTCAGCTCTGTGACACAAGAGCTTGGGGAACCATCTTCCAACTAACATATTTCACTAAGTTAGAAGTCTTTGAAAACCGGGCGGAGACTACACCAAAAGTGTCATACAGTCACCTCTGTGAGTCACTGTGGGGAAGCCATTTTTCCAATAACGTCTCTCTTCACGAGGTTGGAAGTATTTGAACACCCGTGCAGGGCCGGCGTCAAAAGTGCCACATAGTCAACTCTGAAACAACACTGTGGGGTTTCCACGTTTCAATTAACCTCTTCTTGTTCCACTTAGAAGTGTTTGCAAACCTATGCCGGTACTACGCGGGAAGTGCTATAGGCTCAACTCTGTAAAACTCACTGTGGTGAAGCCACAGGCTTCACCCCACAGCCAAAGGGCATCTGGGTTCACTTGTTGGAAGTATGTGAAAACCTATGGGGGCTTATGCGGAAAGTGCCCTATGCTCAAGTGTGTCAAGCAGCTTTTGGGGAAACCACCTTTCAACTAACATCTTGTTTCACCGTGTTAGAAGTGTTTCAAACACTCTCCTAGGAACCATGAGAAAAGTGACGTATACTCGACACAGCCAAATCGTACTGTGGGGAGAAACGGTCTTCCAACTCACATCTGCTGTCGCCAAGTTAAAAGGGTTGGAAAACTTCTGCAGGGCCTATGCGCAAGGGCCGTGTACTCCATTCTGTGAAACGACGCTGTAGGGAAACAATCTTGCGACTAACATCTGGTTTCACTGTGAACTGTCTGAAAACCTACAAAGTGCCATATAGTCAACTGTGTGAAAGAGCACTCTGGGTAAAAGGTCTTGTGACCACCTGATTTAGGACGTTAGAAGCATTTGCAAAACTACGCCGGGATGAATGCAGAAAGTGCCATATACTCAACTCTGTCAAGCTGCACTTTGGCGAAACCATCTTTCAACTAACACCTTGTGTCGCTACCATAGAAACATGTTTGAAAACCTATGGAGGGAATGATGTGGAAAGGGTCATATATACGCAGCTCTGTCCAACCGGGCTTTGGGGAAACCACCTTTCAAGTGACATTTGATTCAACTAAATTGGAAGTGTCTGAAAGCTCCTGTGTGGTCCAGACTGAAAGGGCCTCCCACTCTATGAAAGAACACTGTGGGGAAAACGTCTTTCAACGTTCTCTTTCACTAAGTCAGAAGTGTTGGAAACCCCATGCGGGGATCGATGGGGAAAGTGACGTTGTGAGAGAGTACTGGGAAGAAACCATCTTTCAACTGGCATCTCGTCTCACTGAGAACTGTTTGAAAACATATGCACGGCCTACAAAGTGTACTAGAGTCAACTGTGTGAAAGAACACAGTGGGGAAAAATCATCTTTTAACTAACAGCTCGTTTCGCTCAGTTGGAAGTGTTTGAAGACCTATGTGGGGATCGAGGGGGAAGGTTACATACACCAGCCACTGTGAAAAGAACACTGTGCAGAAACCTTCTTTCAACTGATATCCTGTTTCACCTGGTTAGAAGTGTTTGAAGAACTCCGTGGGGGCTTATGCAGAAAGTGCCATGTACTCTGTCAAGTCCCTGCACGTTGGGACACCCTTTTGTGGAGAAACCGTCCTTCAACCACCATGTTAGAGTTATTATGTTATGTCTGAGTTACGTTCTGTTACAGTTACGTCATGTTATGTTATGTTATGTTATGTTATGTTATGTTATGTTTTCATGTTACGTTCTGTTATAGCTATTTGAAAACTTTATGCGGGGTCTATGTATAAAGTGCCATACACTCTGGCAAATAACACTGTGCGGAAACCGTCTTTCAACCAAAATCCTATTTCACTACATTAGAAGTGTTGGAAAACCCATGTGGAGTCGACACCAAAAGTGCCATGTACTCAACCTTGTGAAACAACTGTGTGGTGAAACTATCATCTGCTTCCACTGTTAGAAGTACTTGAAGACCCACGCAGGGCCAACAACGAAAGTGCCGTCTACAAAACTGTATGAAGAAACACTGCGGGGAAACAGCTTGCCACTAAAATCTTATTCCAATCAGATGAAATTGTTTGAAAACCTATGCGGAGCTTATAATGAAAGTGCCGTACACTCATCTCTGTGAAACAACAGCTTATCTGAGAGTTTTATACTCAACTCTATGGAAGAAGACGGTGGGGAAACCTTTCACCTAACATGTGGTTTCTCGAAGCTAGACGTGTGAAAACCAGGTTGCGGCCTAGGCAGAAAGTGCCTTACACTCAAATCTGTGAAAGCAGAGTGTGCGGAACCATCTTTCAACAAACTTTCGGTTTCACTAATTTGGAAGTGATGGAAAACTTATGATCGGTTAACTATGAGACAAGTTGCCATATAGTCAACTCTGTGAAACAACACTCTGGTGTGAACCTCTTTCAACGACCGTCTGATTTCACTAATTTAGAAGGGTTTGAAAACCCACGCAGGCAGCAATGGGGAATGTACGATTACTCAACTCTGTGCCACAACAGTGTGGTGAAACCATCCTTCATAACATCTTGCTTCCCTGCCAGGTGTTGTCACCATTTGCAGGGAATTTTGACGAGAGTGACTTATACTCTATTGTGTAAAAAAATGTGGAAAAATGGTCTTTCAACCGACATCCTCTTTCACGAACGAAGTGTTTGAAAACCCATGCTGGGCTTTTGAGGAAACTGCCTTAGAGCCACTCTGTGGGGAATCCATCTTCCAACTAATCTCTTGCTTCACTCTAATGAAGCATAATGGGGCTCGAAAACCATAATGGGGCTACAGTGCAAGCGCCACTTACTCGACTCTGTGAAACAGCACGGTCGGGAAACAATCTGTCTCTTAATATCAGTTGCAAGTGTTTGAAAACAGATGCGGGGCCTATGCACGAGGATCATGCCATGCCTTCAACGTTGTGAAATAACACTGTGGGGAAACCACCTTTCCACTACCATCTCGTTCCTCTTAGAACGGTTTGAAAACCTATGAGAAGCCTAAAAACTAAGGGCCATACACTCAACTGTGTGAAACAACGACGTGGTGAAAAGATCTTTCAAATAACATCTGGTTTCAATCATTGAGAATTGAAGACTATTGGGGGTTATGCGGAAAGGGTCATATACTCAAATCTGTGACACAACATGTGGGGAAACCATCTTTCAATCAACATCTTGTATAACTAAACTGGAAGCGTTAGAAAACCCATGGGGAGCCTATGCCGAAAGTGCCATATACTCACTCACCTCTGTCAGCCTGCACTTTGCGGAAACCATCTTGAGAGTAATATCCTGTAGCACCAAGTTAGGAAGGAGCGTTTGAAAAACTATGCGGGTAAAAGGCAGGAAGTACAAGATACTGACAACTGTGGAACAACACTGTGAGAAACCGTCTTTCAACTCAATTCTTCTTTCATTTAGGTTAGAAGTGTTTGAAAACCTATGCGCGGCGTATGGGGAAAGTGCCATTCTTTCAACTAATATCTGATTTCGCCCAGGGTGAACTCTTTTGGAAACCTATGCACAGCCCACACGGTAAGTGCCATATGCTGAACTCTGTGAAACAACCCTGTGGGGAAACGATCTTTCAACTAACATTTCGTTTCCCTAAGTTAGAAGTGTTTGAAAAGCTCTGCGGGACCTATGCAGAATTGCCCTATACTCCACTCTCAAACTGAACTCTTAGGGAAGCATTTTTCAGCTAACATCTTTATGAAACTACGTGAGGAGCATTGTAAAACCTGTGTGGGGAACGATGTGGAAAGTGACATATACTGTGGGACCCTGTGAGAAAATAGAGTGGACAATCCATCTATCAATTATCTTGGGGCACTAAGTTTGAAGTGTTTGAAAACCTATGCACGGCTTATGGGGAAAGTGCCATATACTCGACTCCCTTCACATATGTGTGTGGGCAAATCCTATGTCATCTAACCTCATGTATCTCTACGACTGAAGGGTTTGCAACCGCAGGCGGGGCCTGCATGAATAAGGCCATATGCACCACTTGGGAAACACCACTGTGGGGAAACCATCCTTCAACTAACATCTTGTTCACTGAGAAGGGTGTGAAACTATGCGGAGCCTTTGCTGAAAGTGCCACGTACAGAACTCGGTGGAAACAACACTGTGGTGAAACGATCTTTCAACGAACATCTCGTTTCAAGCCATAACTCTGTGAAAAAGTTTGCGGGGTATCTGCCGACAGTGCCATATATTCAACTCGGTGAAACTGCACTTTGCAGGAAGGAAGGCTCTTTCAAGTAACATCTGGTATCACGAAGTCAGAAGGGTTTGAAAACCTATGTGGGAAATGATGAGGAAAGTGACACATACTGGATACTGTGAGAAAATACCGTGGACAATCCATCTTTCAACTAGCTCGTGTCACTAAGTTGGAAGTGTTTGCAAACCTAGGCGCGGCTTATGCAGAAAGTGCCGTATACTCGACGCTTTGAAAAAAAAGCACTCTGGACGAAGATTCTTTCATGAGTATGTAGTTTCAGAAAACTAAAGCAGTTTGACAAGCAACGCATGACCTACACGGAAAGTGCCATATACGCAACTCTGTGAAACAACGCTCTGAGGAAATGATCCTTCACCTAACATCTGGTTTCATTAAGTTGTGTTTGAATGCAAATGTTGGCCTAGAAGAATAGAACCATGTACTCAATACCGTGAAACAACAGTGTGGTGAAACCATCTTCCGACCACCATCTGCTTTCACTACGTTAGATGTGATTGAAACACCTTACAGGGAGGAACACTTAAAGTGCCGTAAACTCCGCTCTGTCGAACACTGCTGTGGTGAAACATACCTTCAACCAACCTCCGTTTCATCGAGTGACAACGGTTTGAAAAGCTATGCGGGACCCACAGGACAAGTGCCATATACTCAACACTGTGAAACAACACTGTGGAGAAACCCTATTTCAACCAAAACTTCGTTTCACTAAATTAGAAGTCTTTGAAACTCTATGAGCGACAGAGACGGAAAGGGCCATCTATTCAACTCTGTAACCAACAATACTGTGGTGAAAGAAACTTCAACTAACACTTGGTTTCACTGAGAGAACTCTTTGAAGACATAGGCAGGCCTACCCTGTGTCATACATTCATCTCTGTGAATCGACACATGGTGAAACCATCCTTCAGCTAGCATCACGTTTCACCCTGAAGTGTCTGAAAAGTTATGCGCGGGGCTATGCCGACGGTGCCATGCACTCAATTCTGTGAAATTGGACTTTGCGAAAACCACCTTTCAGCGAACATCATGTATCGTTACGTTGGAAGGTTTGAAAACATGCGCAGCTTATAGGAAATGCCAGAGAGTCAACTCTGAAAAACCACTGGTGAGAAACTGTCACCGAACATCTGCTTTCACGTCGTTAAAATAGTTTGAAAACTTAGGCATGACTTACAAGGAAACTGCCATCTACCCAAATCTGTTAAGTAACAATCTGGTGAAGTTGTCTTTCAATTAACATCGATCTGGTTTATATGAGTGGCAACTCTGGAAAACTCTCTGGGGTCAACATGGTAAGTGCGTTTGTAGGCACTGGCTTTGACAACCTATGCAGCTCCTGGCCGGAAAAACCAATACACTTCATTCACTGTGCGAAACAAAACTATGGGGAAATCATCTCGGTACGAACAACTGCTTTCACTACGTTAGAGCTTGTCCAAAACCATGGCGGGCCCTAGGCAAAAAGTGCCATATACGCAATTCTGTCAAACAACACTGGGGAATCCATCTTCCCACTAACCTCTGGTTTCACTAAGTTACCGGAGTTTGAACAGCCCGGCAGGGAATTGTGCGGAATGTGCCATATACTCAACTCCCTGAAACAACAGTATGCTGAAGCTCTCTTTCACCATTTGGTTTCAGAAACTTAAAGTAATTTCAACACCTAAGCATGACTTCCATGGAACGTGCCATATGCGCAACTGTTGAAACAACACTGTGGTGAAGCCACGTTTCACCTGAAACCTGCTTCCACTAGAGCTACAAATGTTTGAACACACGTGCGGGGCCCAGGCCGATAGTGCCATTTACTACCTTCTGTGAAATATGCTGGGTGAAACATTCCCTCAACTAACATCGGATTTCACCCAGTGAGAACTATTGGAAAACCTACTCAGAGAGTGCAGTAGACGCAACTCTATGAAAGGCCGGGGAGGTTATCGTTCTGTCACCTTGTCGTATGGTGAGAAGGGTTTGAAACGTTATGCGAACTCTATGAGGAAAGTGCCTTGTCCTCAACTTTGTGAAACAGCACTGTGGCGAAGGCGTCGTCCCTCTAGCATCTGATCTCAGAATTGGTGGAAAAGGAACGGCGGGTCTACAGGCAACGTGCCATATATTCCACTCTGTAAAACAGCACTGTGGGGAAGGGAAATCTTTCCCCTAAAGCTTCCTTTCACCAAGCTACAAACGTTGCAATGCACATGTGGGGCCTAGGCAGATAGTGCCATAGGCTGCATTCTCTGAAAATAACTGTGGGTGGAACATTCTTTCAAGTAACATTTGATTTCGCTAAGTGAGAACTCATGGGAACACCTATGCAAGGCCTACAGGACAAGGGTCGTATACTCATCTCTGTGAAACAACAGGGGGAGAAAGCGTCTTTCAAGTAGCATCCCGTTTCACAAGGTTAGAAGTCTTTGAATAGCTACGCGGAGCCTAGGCCAATAGTGCCAACTACTCAAACCTGTCACCCTACAGCCTGCAACAACCAAATTTCCACTACCATCTTCCTTCACGAAGGTAGAAGTGTTTGCAAACCTATGCGGGGAATGATGCGGAAAATGACCTTTAATCGACCCTGTGAGAGACTACTGTGGACAAACCATCTTTCAAGTGACAACTTGTGTCACTAAGGGAGACGCCTTTGAAAACCCTTGCGCGGCTTAGGAGGATAGTGTCATATACACAACTCTGTGAACCAACAGGGTGGAGAAGGAATCTTTCGCCTACCATCTGGTTTCACAAAGTTAAAATGTTTGAAAACCTATGCACGATCTACGTGGCAAGTTCCCTATACTCCACTCTGAAACACTCGGGGGAAATACTCTTTCACCTTAGAGCGTCTTTCACGAAGTGTGCAATGTTTGGATACACACGCGGGGCCTAGGCGGATAGTGTCATATACTCCACTCTGTGAAACAACGTTGCGGTGCAACAATCTTCCAACTGCCATCTGGTTTCACCGAGTGAGAACTCACTGAAAACCTAGGCACGGCTCATAATGTCAAACTGCCCTTTGTGGCAACCATCTTTCCAACTAACAGCTTCCATCCCTACATTAGAAGCGTTTCAAAACCTATGCGGGGAACGATGTGCAAAGTGACCCATAGTCGACGCTGTGAGAGAGTACTCTGGACAAACCACCTTGCAAGTAACTTCTTGTTCCACCAAGATAGAAGAGTCTGGAAATCTAAGCACGGACTAGACGGGAAGTGCGAGATGCTCAACTCTGGGAAAACACACTGTGCTGAAAACATCTTTCAACTAGCACCTGATTTCAGTCAGTCACCACCGTTTGAAAACTTAGGCAGGGTCTACGCGGCAAGTGACAAAGAACCTATGAAACGACAAAGCGAAGAAACTCTCTTTCAAGTAACACATCGCTTCACTACATTAGAAGTGGTGGACAAACTATGCGGGTCATGTGCCGACAGAACCGTACACTCAACTCTGTCGAAGTGCACTTGGCGAAAACCATCTTTCAAGTTACATCTTGTATCCCTACGTTAGAAGGGTTTGACAAGCCAGGCAGGGAACAACGAGGAAAGGGACATACACACGACCCTGTGAGAGAATACCGTGGACAAACCATCTCTCAACTAACATCTTGTATCACTAAGTCAAAAATGCGTGAAAAAGCAGGCGGGGCCGATAACGACAGGGCCGTATACTCAATTCTGCCAAACAACAAAGTGAGGAAACCATCCTCCAACTAACATCCTGTTTGACGTAGAAAACTTAGAAAATGTATGCTGGAAACGACGTGGAAGGTGACATATAGCAGCCACTGTGAAAGAATCCTGTGGAGAAAGCGTTTTTCCACTGTCATCATGTGTCACTAAGTTACAAGTGTTTCACTCTTTCAGCTCACACCTTGTTCACTACGTTATAAATGTTGGAAAACCCATGGAGGGCTTATGCGGAAAGTGCCTTGTATGTAACTCTGTGAAAAAAAACAGTGTGGCAAAACCGTCGTTAAGAAAGATCTCGTTTCACAAAATTAGAAGAGTTTGAAACCCTATGCGGGGCGTACAGGGAAAGCGCTAGACACTCACCTCAGGGATACAAACACTTGGGGAAACAACCTTTCACTGAACGTCTGGTTACACTAAATTACAAGCGTTGAAAAACACATGCGGGGCCGAAGTGAAGAGTGCCGTACACTCCTTTCTGGGAAAGAACATTGGGAGGAAACCGTCGTTCACGGTCTACCCCGGGTCTCACTAAGTGAAACGTGTTTGGAAACCTATGTGAAGCCTACACGGAAAGTGCCATCACCTTGCGAAAAGCTTGTGGGGCAACGTTGTTTCAACTATCATCTAGTTTCACTAAGTTAAAATGGCTTCACAGCTATGCGGGATCTGTGCGGAAAGGGCCATATAGGCAACTCTGAGATAGACCACTGTGTGGAACCCATCCTCCAACTCATCTCTCGCTTCACTAAGTTAGAGGTGTTTGAAAACCACGCGGGGCCTACGCCGAAAGTGTCTCATACTCACCTCGGGACACAAGTCTATCTGGGAAGCATCTTTCTGCTGAGATCTGGTTGCACTCAGTAACAAGTGTTTGAAAACGCACGCAGGGCGTAGCAGGATGGTGCCATACACTCACCTCTGGGAAACTACACTGTGGGGAAGCCGCCTTTCAACTACCGTCTGGGTTCGCTGAGATAGGAGTGTTTGAAAACCTAGGAGAAGCCTAACGGCTAAGTGCCACATACTCAACTGTGGGAAACAACAGTGTGCTGAAACGATCTTTCAGCTAACATCTGGCCTCACGAATTGAAAACGGTTTGAAAACTATTCGGGGTCTAGGCGGAAAGTGCCAGGTACTCAGCTCTGTGACACAAGAGCTTGGGGAACCATCTTCCAACTAACATATTTCACTAAGTTAGAAGTCTTTGAAAACCGGGCGGAGACTACACCAAAAGTGTCATACAGTCACCTCTGTGAGTCACTGTGGGGAAGCCATTTTTCCAATAACGTCTCTCTTCACGAGGTTGGAAGTATTTGAACACCCGTGCAGGGCCGGCGTCAAAAGTGCCACATAGTCAACTCTGAAACAACACTGTGGGGTTTCCACGTTTCAATTAACCTCTTCTTGTTCCACTTAGAAGTGTTTGCAAACCTATGCCGGTACTACGCGGGAAGTGCTATAGGCTCAACTCTGTAAAACTCACTGTGGTGAAGCCACAGGCTTCACCCCACAGCCAAAGGGCATCTGGGTTCACTTGTTGGAAGTATGTGAAAACCTATGGGGGCTTATGCGGAAAGTGCCCTATGCTCAAGTGTGTCAAGCAGCTTTTGGGGAAACCACCTTTCAACTAACATCTTGTTTCACCGTGTTAGAAGTGTTTCAAACACTCTCCTAGGAACCATGAGAAAAGTGACGTATACTCGACACAGCCAAATCGTACTGTGGGGAGAAACGGTCTTCCAACTCACATCTGCTGTCGCCAAGTTAAAAGGGTTGGAAAACTTCTGCAGGGCCTATGCGCAAGGGCCGTGTACTCCATTCTGTGAAACGACGCTGTAGGGAAACAATCTTGCGACTAACATCTGGTTTCACTGTGAACTGTCTGAAAACCTACAAAGTGCCATATAGTCAACTGTGTGAAAGAGCACTCTGGGTAAAAGGTCTTGTGACCACCTGATTTAGGACGTTAGAAGCATTTGCAAAACTACGCCGGGATGAATGCAGAAAGTGCCATATACTCAACTCTGTCAAGCTGCACTTTGGCGAAACCATCTTTCAACTAACACCTTGTGTCGCTACCATAGAAACATGTTTGAAAACCTATGGAGGGAATGATGTGGAAAGGGTCATATATACGCAGCTCTGTCCAACCGGGCTTTGGGGAAACCACCTTTCAAGTGACATTTGATTCAACTAAATTGGAAGTGTCTGAAAGCTCCTGTGTGGTCCAGACTGAAAGGGCCTCCCACTCTATGAAAGAACACTGTGGGGAAAACGTCTTTCAACGTTCTCTTTCACTAAGTCAGAAGTGTTGGAAACCCCATGCGGGGATCGATGGGGAAAGTGACGTTGTGAGAGAGTACTGGGAAGAAACCATCTTTCAACTGGCATCTCGTCTCACTGAGAACTGTTTGAAAACATATGCACGGCCTACAAAGTGTACTAGAGCCAACTGTGTGAAAGAACACAGTGGGGAAAAATCATCTTTTAACTAACAGCTCGTTTCGCTCAGTTGGAAGTGTTTGAAGACCTATGTGGGGATCGAGGGGGAAGGTTACATACACCAGCCACTGTGAAAAGAACACTGTGCAGAAACCTTCTTTCAACTGATATCCTGTTTCACCTGGTTAGAAGTGTTTGAAGAACTCCGTGGGGGCTTATGCAGAAAGTGCCATGTACTCTGTCAAGTCCCTGCACGTTGGGACACCCTTTTGTGGAGAAACCGTCCTTCAACCACCATGTTAGAGTTATTATGTTATGTCTGAGTTACGTTCTGTTACAGTTACGTCATGTTATGTTATGTTATGTTATGTTATGTTATGTTATGTTTTCATGTTACGTTCTGTTATAGCTATTTGAAAACTTTATGCGGTGGTCTATGTATAAAGTGCCATACACTCTGGCAAATAACACTGTGCGGAAACCGTCTTTCAACCAAAATCCTATTTCACTACATTAGAAGTGTTGGAAAACCCATGTGGAGTCGACACCAAAAGTGCCATGTACTCAACCTTGTGAAACAACTGTGTGGTGAAACTATCATCTGCTTCCACTGTTAGAAGTACTTGAAGACCCACGCAGGGCCAACAACGAAAGTGCCGTCTACAAAACTGTATGAAGAAACACTGCGGGGAAACAGCTTGCCACTAAAATCTTATTCCAATCAGATGAAATTGTTTGAAAACCTATGCGGAGCTTATAATGAAAGTGCCGTACACTCATCTCTGTGAAACAACAGCTTATCTGAGAGTTTTATACTCAACTCTATGGAAGAAGACGGTGGGGAAACCTTTCACCTAACATGTGGTTTCTCGAAGCTAGACGTGTGAAAACCAGGTTGCGGCCTATGCAGAAAGTGCCTTACACTCAAATCTGTGAAAGCAGAGTGTGCGGAACCATCTTTCAACAAACTTTCGGTTTCACTAATTTGGAAGTGATGGAAAACTTATGATCGGTTAACTATGAGACAAGTTGCCATATAGTCAACTCTGTGAAACAACACTCTGGTGTGAACCTCTTTCAACGACCGTCTGATTTCACTAATTTAGAAGGGTTTGAAAACCCACGCAGGCAGCAATGGGGAATGTACGATTACTCAACTCTGTGCCACAACAGTGTGGTGAAACCATCCTTCATAACATCTTGCTTCCCTGCCAGGTGTTGTCACCATTTGCAGGGAATTTTGACGAGAGTGACTTATACTCTATTGTGTAAAAAAATGTGGAAAAATGGTCTTTCAACCGACATCCTCTTTCACGAACGAAGTGTTTGAAAACCCATGCTGGGCTTTTGAGGAAACTGCCTTAGAGCCACTCTGTGGGGAATCCATCTTCCAACTAATCTCTTGCTTCACTCTAATGAAGCATAATGGGGCTCGAAAACCATAATGGGGCTACAGTGCAAGCGCCACTTACTCGACTCTGTGAAACAGCACGGTCGGGAAACAATCTGTCTCTTAATATCAGTTGCAAGTGTTTGAAAACAGATGCGGGGCCTATGCACGAGGATCATGCCATGCCTTCAACGTTGTGAAATAACACTGTGGGGAAACCACCTTTCCACTACCATCTCGTTCCTCTTAGAACGGTTTGAAAACCTATGAGAAGCCTAAAAACTAAGGGCCATACACTCAACTGTGTGAAACAACGACGTGGTGAAAAGATCTTTCAAATAACATCTGGTTTCAATCATTGAGAATTGAAGACTATTGGGGGTTATGCGGAAAGGGTCATATACTCAAATCTGTGACACAACATGTGGGGAAACCATCTTTCAATCAACATCTTGTATAACTAAACTGGAAGCGTTAGAAAACCCATGGGGAGCCTATGCCGAAAGTGCCATATACTCACTCACCTCTGTCAGCCTGCACTTTGCGGAAACCATCTTGAGAGTAATATCCTGTAGCACCAAGTTAGGAAGGAGCGTTTGAAAAACTATGCGGGTAAAAGGCAGGAAGTACAAGATACTGACAACTGTGGAACAACACTGTGAGAAACCGTCTTTCAACTCAATTCTTCTTTCATTTAGGTTAGAAGTGTTTGAAAACCTATGCGCGGCGTATGGGGAAAGTGCCATTCTTTCAACTAATATCTGATTTCGCCCAGGGTGAACTCTTTTGGAAACCTATGCACAGCCCACACGGTAAGTGCCATATGCTGAACTCTGTGAAACAACCCTGTGGGGAAACGATCTTTCAACTAACATTTCGTTTCCCTAAGTTAGAAGTGTTTGAAAAGCTCTGCGGGACCTATGCAGAATTGCCCTATACTCCACTCTCAAACTGAACTCTTAGGGAAGCATTTTTCAGCTAACATCTTTATGAAACTACGTGAGGAGCATTGTAAAACCTGTGTGGGGAACGATGTGGAAAGTGACATATACTGTGGGACCCTGTGAGAAAATAGAGTGGACAATCCATCTATCAATTATCTTGGGGCACTAAGTTTGAAGTGTTTGAAAACCTATGCACGGCTTATGGGGAAAGTGCCATATACTCGACTCCCTTCACATATGTGTGTGGGCAAATCCTATGTCATCTAACCTCATGTATCTCTACGACTGAAGGGTTTGCAACCGCAGGCGGGGCCTGCATGAATAAGGCCATATGCACCACTTGGGAAACACCACTGTGGGGAAACCATCCTTCAACTAACATCTTGTTCACTGAGAAGGGTGTGAAACTATGCGGAGCCTTTGCTGAAAGTGCCACGTACAGAACTCGGTGGAAACAACACTGTGGTGAAACGATCTTTCAACGAACATCTCGTTTCAAGCCATAACTCTGTGAAAAAGTTTGCGGGGTATCTGCCGACAGTGCCATATATTCAACTCGGTGAAACTGCACTTTGCAGGAAGGAAGGCTCTTTCAAGTAACATCTGGTATCACGAAGTCAGAAGGGTTTGAAAACCTATGTGGGAAATGATGAGGAAAGTGACACATACTGGATACTGTGAGAAAATACCGTGGACAATCCATCTTTCAACTAGCTCGTGTCACTAAGTTGGAAGTGTTTGCAAACCTAGGCGCGGCTTATGCAGAAAGTGCCGTATACTCGACGCTTTGAAAAAAAAGCACTCTGGACGAAGATTCTTTCATGAGTATGTAGTTTCAGAAAACTAAAGCAGTTTGACAAGCAACGCATGACCTACACGGAAAGTGCCATATACGCAACTCTGTGAAACAACGCTCTGAGGAAATGATCCTTCACCTAACATCTGGTTTCATTAAGTTGTGTTTGAATGCAAATGTTGGCCTAGAAGAATAGAACCATGTACTCAATACCGTGAAACAACAATGTGGTGAAACCATCTTCCGACCACCATCTGCTTTCACTACGTTAGATGTGATTGAAACACCTTACAGGGAGGAACACTTAAAGTGCCGTAAACTCCGCTCTGTCGAACACTGCTGTGGTGAAACATACCTTCAACCAACCTCCGTTTCATCGAGTGACAACGGTTTGAAAAGCTATGCGGGACCCACAGGACAAGTGCCATATACTCAACACTGTGAAACAACACTGTGGAGAAACCCTATTTCAACCAAAACTTCGTTTCACTAAATTAGAAGTCTTTGAAACTCTATGAGCGACAGAGACGGAAAGGGCCATCTATTCAACTCTGTAACCAACAATACTGTGGTGAAAGAAACTTCAACTAACACTTGGTTTCACTGAGAGAACTCTTTGAAGACATAGGCAGGCCTACCCTGTGTCATACATTCATCTCTGTGAATCGACACATGGTGAAACCATCCTTCAGCTAGCATCACGTTTCACCCTGAAGTGTCTGAAAAGTTATGCGCGGGGCTATGCCGACGGTGCCATGCACTCAATTCTGTGAAATTGGACTTTGCGAAAACCACCTTTCAGCGAACATCATGTATCGTTACGTTGGAAGGTTTGAAAACATGCGCAGCTTATAGGAAATGCCAGAGAGTCAACTCTGAAAAACCACTGGTGAGAAACTGTCACCGAACATCTGCTTTCACGTCGTTAAAATAGTTTGAAAACTTAGGCATGACTTACAAGGAAACTGCCATCTACCCAAATCTGTTAAGTAACAATCTGGTGAAGTTGTCTTTCAATTAACATCGATCTGGTTTATATGAGTGGCAACTCTGGAAAACTCTCTGGGGTCAACATGGTAAGTGCGTTTGTAGGCACTGGCTTTGACAACCTATGCAGCTCCTGGCCGGAAAAACCAATACACTTCATTCACTGTGCGAAACAAAACTATGGGGAAATCATCTCGGTACGAACAACTGCTTTCACTACGTTAGAGCTTGTCCAAAACCATGGCGGGCCCTAGGCAAAAAGTGCCATATACGCAATTCTGTCAAACAACACTGGGGAATCCATCTTCCCACTAACCTCTGGTTTCACTAAGTTACCGGAGTTTGAACAGCCCGGCAGGGAATTGTGCGGAATGTGCCATATACTCAACTCCCTGAAACAACAGTA